>NW_015555932.1:1170-1377 GCF_001515605.1 Sinocyclocheilus anshuiensis | reverse complement strand
AATAAATGCAGGCTTGGTGAGCAGAAGAGACTTCTTTAAAAAACCAATAACAATCTTACTGTTAAAAAAATTTGACTGGTATGTTAGCCTATAGTTTGAAGTAAAAAATAGCGATATAGCTAAAAAAAGTTATCAACGATATAATGTTTCATATCGTTCGGTATCGATAATTATTGACATTTTTTATAACCTTTTTTAAAACAAAGA
>NW_015555932.1:0-274 GCF_001515605.1 Sinocyclocheilus anshuiensis | reverse complement strand
CTGCCTGCCTGTCTGGCTGTCTGTCTATCTATCTATCTATCTAAACTCGCTAGTTCAGACTTATGCGCCCTCCAGAAGCTTGCGTTCTGCAAGTGAACGACGCCTTGTGGTGCCATCCCGAATAGGCACAAAATTACTCTCACGACTGTTTTGTTGGACTGTTCCCAGCTGGTGGAACGACCTGCCTATTTCAATTCGAGCAGCTGAGTCTTTAGCCATTTTCAAAAAAACGTCTAAAAACACATATTTTTCACCAGAACCTGACCAATTAATA
>NW_015555931.1:318-1701 GCF_001515605.1 Sinocyclocheilus anshuiensis | reverse complement strand
TTGGGGTGCATCATTACCTTCTGCAGGACATCATTGTCTGTGCCATGTTGTTGGTCAATCAGTTCTTTTAAACTTGGAAGCTCATCAGAATGAAGTCTGTTTTTTTTTCTTTCACTCCATGAAAAGTTTTTAGCACGTTTTTAGTTGGGGCATCATCCCTGCACCCTGAATCTTTCACTCCATGAAATGTTTTTTAGCACGTTTTTAGTTGGGGCATCATCCCTGCACCCTGAATCGATGACCATTGGTGTAATCTTTTGCATGGACTCCAAATACAAACTCCGCGGTAATTTTGTTTCCAGGAGTTCTGCAGTTGCCTGTCGTGCGGCTGCACGCACTGGCCTTCTTTGCAGTTCTTTGCTGTTATGGCATACATCACCTCCAGAGAAAACCACTGCTGCTTTTAGGGAGCTCTCATCAGCAACTTCAACATGTACTTCCACTGGGCAGTCTTCAAAACGACAGTACCCCTTACATGTAAAAATTGGACCCTGTGTCTGTGACCCCAGGGTTTTCACTCTGTGTCGCTTAAAAGCAAAGCTGCAGTATGGATGAATGGATTTGATGCCCTTGGCAATTACATTTGTCCATTGGAGTCCTTGAAAATGTCTGCCTTCCTGGTGTTGTCTTAGCTCTTGCCAGTCTTTGCGTTCAATGAAAAAGAAACGTGGCTGACGTGGCAAAGAACATGTGAAGAATTTAATTTCTTCCTCACTGCTCTTTTTTTTTTGGAATTTTTTTTACAAATTAGTAAATAAAGGCTACATGTTTGTAATATCTTAACCTGACATCTGTCATATAATTTCCTTTACTTTCAACTTTCCTTTACTTTATGCCTTTACTTTTTCCCTGTTTATTAGGTGAAATTCCGTATATTAATATCAGAAATGTCTTGATACAGCCAAACTCCAAATTAAATTAATGTGAGTTGGAACATTAAAACCTTTGCGGACAGAGATAAGTAACTGGCTGTGTTAAAAAGTTAAATAAATTTTTCCAGTGAACGCTAACACAGATTACACTACAGTAATAACAACAAGAAATAATAACTTTTTTCTACAGTAGCCTACTATTATGTTTCTAATGATTTTTAGTGTTGTTTCTATATTTTTCTTTTACCCAATTTTCTTGCATGGTACAGAAAAATGAAAAATGTAAACATTATTCTAACAAATATTAGTCACATTACAATTAATATGCAATGGATAATTGACTTGCTCCAGACATGCTGAAGTATTTACTTAATTGCATTTGTTATTTTATTATGATTTTATTATGATTTTATTATTTGTTACTTTCGTGACGTGACATGTGGTGACCCATACTCGGAATTAGTGCTCTGCATTTATCCCATCCAAAGTGCACACACACAGCAGTGAACAC
>NW_015555931.1:0-131 GCF_001515605.1 Sinocyclocheilus anshuiensis | reverse complement strand
GGTACGAGACTCGAACCCGCAACCTTTGGGTTACGAGTCCGACTCTCTAACCATTAGGCCACGACTTCCCCTTCATACTTATTCTTCTTTTAATAGAATAAGTATGGTAAACTGTTTCACTTACGGAAGCA
>NW_015555930.1:665-1270 GCF_001515605.1 Sinocyclocheilus anshuiensis | reverse complement strand
TGGCAAAACGGCTCGATAGCGCCACCTGTAAAATTTCAACGGAGTACGCCTCGAGCTACGTTTTACGTACATGTACGAAAATCGGTTCACATGCGTAACACACCATTACCTACAAAAAAGTATCTTGGTACAAAATCCAAATCCCAACAGGATGTACGTTATTTTCAATTTACTGTACAATTTTTGTGCAGTTTTTGACATTTCCAGGCCTTGTACTTTGACGAACTCTTCCAACAGTTTTAATCGGACCATTTCCAGGCCTCGTACTTTGACGAACTCCTCCTACAGTTTTAATCGGATCATCTTCAAATTTGGTGAGGGTCATCATAAGGCCTTTGTGACGTTAAATTGCGAAGATCCTGAGTTTTCGTCAAGGGGCGTGTCCCTGGCAGCCTGACAAAGTTTGATGCTTCGCCATGAAACAGGAAGTTGCTGTAACTCAGGCAAGCAATGTCCAATCTGCCCCAAACTTCACACGTTTGATCGATGTTATGTTCTGAACAAATACCCATGCCTAAATTCAGTTATACTCATAGCACCACCTGCTGGCAAGAGGAAGTGACATGCTTGACACTGTTATGGACTCCTAGGAACATATTAAAAAG
>NW_015555930.1:0-487 GCF_001515605.1 Sinocyclocheilus anshuiensis | reverse complement strand
GAAGTTACTGTAACTCAGGCATGCAGTGTCCAATCTGCCCCAAATTTAACAATTTTGATAAGAGTCCTGTCCTGAACACATCTACGTGCCCGTTTTCGGTTATAGACATAGCGCCACCTGCTGGCAACAGGAAGTGACATGTTTAGCACTGTTATGGACTCCTAGGAACATATTAAAAAGCATCAGCAAGTGTTAAATAGGCTGGCAACATGCTAGAAACATACTAAAACATGCTAGCAACACGTAGCTAAGTGCTAAAGCATGATATTTAATGCAGTGAAAGAGGAAGTTACTGTAACTCAGGCATGCAGTGTCCAATCTGCTCCAAACTTCAGACGTTTGATAGGTGTTATGTCCTGAACAAATACCCATGCCCAAATTCAGTTATACTCATAGCGCCACCTGCTGGCAAGAGGAAGGGACATGCTTAACGCTGTTATGTACTCCTAGGAACATATAAAAATTCGTCAGCAACAGTTACATAGGC
>NW_015555929.1:0-3647 GCF_001515605.1 Sinocyclocheilus anshuiensis | reverse complement strand
CTTAGGTTTTAACTCCCATGCGATGGATATTACCCCTTTTTGGGGAGCTCAGGCATGTGTAGAAGTAAAAACGTCTTAGCAGAGGATGGTTTCGATCCATCGATCTCTGGGTTATGGGCCCAGCACTCTTCCGCTGACCCACTCTGCTGTAAGCCATCCTAGATGGAACTCGAACCCACAATCCCTGGCTTAGAAGGCCAGTGCCTTATCCATTAGGCCACTGGGGCTGCCACGGGGTAGCTCACTCACATTCAGGTGGTCTTTGAAAAAAATCACATGAAGTCTTCTCGATGAACACCTGCTATGAGAGCAACAAGTGGCCTTAGGTTTTCACTCACATGCGATGGATATTACCCCTTTTTGGGGGGCTCAGGCATGTATAGAAGTTAAATTGTCTTAGCAGAGGATGGTTTCAATCCATCGACCTCTGGATTATGGACCCAGCAAACAAATCAGAAGGATTCTTCTAGATGAACGCCTGCTATGAGAGCAACAAGTTGATTTATGTTTTCATTCCCACACTGTGGATATTGCCCTTTTTTGGGGGACTCACGCAACTATAGAATTAAAATTCCTTAGGAGATGGTTTCGATCCATCTACCTCTGGGTTATGGGCCCAGCACTGTTCCGCTGCACCACTCAGCTGTAAGTCATTCCAGGTGGCCAGTGCCTTATCCATTAGGCCACTTGGGCTGCCGCGGGGTAGCTCACTTGCTTATTAATTATCCCTCTCATTCAGGTGGTCTTTAAAACAAATCAGATGGAGTCTTCTCGATGAACTCCTGGTATGAGAGCAACAAGTGGCCTTAGGTTTTCACTCCCATGCGGTGGATATTGCCCGTTTTTGGGGGTCTAGGCATGTATGGAAGTTAAAAGGTCTTTGCAGAGGATGGTTTCGATCCATCGACCTCTGGTTTATGGGCCCAGAAAACAAATCAGAAGGAATCTTCTAGATGAACGCCTGCTATGAGAGCAACAAGTGGACTTATGTTTTCATCCCCGCACTGTGGATATTGCCCCTTTTTGGGGGACTCACGCAAGTACAGAATTAAAATTCCTTAGCAGAGGATGGTTTCTATCTATCGATCTCTGGGTTATGGGCCCAGCACGCTTCCGCTGCGCCACTCTGCTGTAAGCCACGCCAAGTAGCCAGTGCCTTATCCATTAGGCCACTGGGGCTGCCGCGGGGTAGCTCACTTGCTTATTAATTATCCCTCTCATTCAGGTGGTCTTTAAAACAAATCAGATGGAGTCTTCTCGATGAACGCCTGCTAAGAGAGTTATGTTTTCACTCCCACACTGTGGATATTGCCCGTTTTTGCTCACTTGCCTTATTAATTCTCCCTTTCATTCAGCTGGAATTAAAAAGAATATTCAGATAGAGACTTCTGGATGAACGCCTGCTCTGAGAGCAACAAGTGGCCTTAGGTTTTCACTCCCATGCAATGCATATTACCCCTTTTTGGGGGACTCACACAAGAATAGAATTAAAATGTCTTAGCAGAGGATGGTTTCGATCCATCGACCTCTGGGTTATGGGCCCAGGACTCTTCCGCTAAGCCACTCCGTTGTAAGCCCCCCTAGATGGAAATCGAACCCACAATCCCTGGCTTAGGAGGCCAGTGTCTTATCCATTAGGCCACTGGGGCTGCCACGGGGTAGCTCACTCACATTCATGTGGTCTTTAAAACAAATCAGATGATGTCTTCTCGATGAACGCCTGCTATGAGTGCAACAAGTGGCCTTAGGTTTTCACTCCCATACGATAGATATTACCACTTTTTGGGGGGCTCAGGCATGTATAGAAGTTAAAATGTCATAGCAGAGGATGGTTTCGATCCATCGACCTCTGGGTTATGGGCCCAGCAAACAAATCAGAAGTACTCTTCTAGATGAACGCCTGCTATGAGAGCAACAAGTTGACTTATGTTTTCATTCCCACACTGTGGATATTGCCCCTTTTTGGGGGACTCACGCAACTATAGAATTAAAATTCCTTAGGAGATGGTTTCGATCCATCTACCTCTGGGTTATGGGCCCAGCACTCTTCCGCTGCACCACTCTGCTGTAAGTCACCCCAAATGGCCAGTGCCTTATCCATTAGGCCACTTGGGCTGCCGCGGGGTAGCTCACTTGCTTATTAATTATCCCTCTCATTCAGTTGGTCTTTAAAAGAAATCAGATGGAGTCTTCTCGATGAACGCCTTCTATGAGAGCAACAAGTGGCCTTAGGTTTTCACTCCCATGTGGTGGATTTTGACCCTTTTTGGGGGTCTAGGCATGTACTGAAGTTAAAATGTCTTAGCAGAGGATGGTTTCGATCCATCCACCTCTGGGTTATGGGCCGAGCAAACAAATCAGAAGGAATCTTCTAGACGAACGCCTGCTATGAGTGTAACAAGTGGACTTATGTTTTCATTCCCGCACTGTGGATATTGCCCCTTTTTGGGGGACTCACGCAACTATAGAATTAAAATTCCTTAGGAGACGATGGTTTCGATCCTTCGACCTCTGGGTTATGGGCCCAGCACTCTTCCGCTGCAGCACTCTGCTGTAAGCCACCCCACATGGCCAGTGCCTTATCCATTAGGCCACTGGGGCTGCCGCGGGGTAGCTCACTTGCTTATTAATTATCCCTCTCATTCAGGTGGTCTTTAAAACAAATCAGATGGAGTCTTCTCGATGAATGCCTGCTATGAGAGCAACAAGTGGCCTTAGGTTTTCACTCCCATGTGGTGGATATTGCCCCTTTTTGGGGGTCTAGGCATGTATGGAAGTTAAAATGTCTTAGCAGAGGATGGTTTCGATCCATCGACCTCTCAGTTATGGGCCCAGCACGCTTCCGCTGTGCCACTCTGCTGTAAGCCACCCCAGATGGGACTTGAAACCACAATCCCTGGCTTAGGAGGCCCAGCTGACGAAGGATAGTCCGACAATATTTCAGAAATGTCGAGCAATGTCGAACTGCACAGCCAATCGCGTCGAAGCGCTATGACATTTGGGCCAATAGTGTCGAAGCGCTTTAACATTTCCAGCCAATCGAAAAGCGTGATTCTTAACATTTTCTTAACATTTGTGACATTTGACCAATCAGAGTACAGGGGGATGTCGACGGCACGTTTGCGCGTATCGCCGCTAGGTGGAGGGGTCTGCGCTTCTAGTCAGGTGTCAATCAAATTGCCGAACCGCGCCGAAGGTGTACGAAAGAATGACATAATCCTCAGGGGGCGTGTCAGAGGTCAAAAAAGTTCAGTATTGAAGTTCGTGACCTACGACGAGCGTCATTGCCGCGGAGCTCAGCATCATTTTTACGGAGGACAGCGAAATTTCATTTTAAAACCAAATACAGCGGACGACAACAGGTAAAAAAAAATATGATAATCTAATTGCAAACTTCTACATGTTTGTTTGTTTGTTTGGTTTTTTTAATTAGTGTGTCGTTTTTAATTATTCTTTCAAAACTGTTTCATCGAACTCAAGAAAAATGTCTGGCAAACAAAAAAAATCGCATAAAGCGATGTCAGACGCTGAATGGATTTCGCTTCTAAAAAATTTGCCAGCAGAGGAATTTGGCCATTAAATGAGGGTAACAGGCCAGCTCTTCGACAGAAGAAGTGGTACGAGATTTATCAAAGGGTGAGTGAGTG
>NW_015555928.1:131567-141127 GCF_001515605.1 Sinocyclocheilus anshuiensis | reverse complement strand
ATGAGGGCGGAGAACAGTCCCTTTCTCCTCATCCTCCTCTTTTGGCTGAGGGTAAATGGTGCGGCCGGCAGGCTTGACTGCTGAGTGGCCGGCGGGCTTGAGTGAGTGAGTGCGGGCATGACGTCTTGACTCTTGTGTTATTTTTTATTTTTTTGTTCCTAATAAACTGTTTAACTGCACTTGCAAGTGAATCTCAAGTTATTTTATGTAATAGTTATATGTATTCTAAATAAACTACAAACAAAAAATATATCTTTTTTTTTTCCTTACATTCTTTCTTGTAGCAATTCCTTCTCAGTCACACACCTGACTGAAAGCAGGCTCATTATGTGGGCCTTTGTCTTCTCAGGTGTGAATCACAGCATTATGCATGATCATTCACGCAGGTTCGCTTATACCTTTTCTACACAAGTGTCTTAGAAAATTTAAATCAATATATTGTTTTCTGTAAATGAGTAAGATGATTTTCATATCATTTTGAAGCAAAAACTCTAGATTTCAAGATCCAGTTCTCAAAAGTCTTGTGAACAAATGTTCTGTATGTGTTTTATGGCCTTATTTCAGTGACTTTAAAATTTTAGATTTTCACTTAGCACGCATAAACTGTCAGGGTTCTGGACTGTCTGTGTGTGTTTTGCTCCCCGTGACCCAGTTTCTCCTCGTGTTAATTGTGTTAATTTGATTCCAGCTGTGTCTATTTTGTCCCTCGTTATCCTGTGTTTATAAGCCCCAGTCTGTTCAGTTAGTGTTTGTCGGGTCTACCAGTGATCAACGTATGTCTACCTCCTGTTCCCTGTGTTGGATTTACCCTCTGTGTTGGATACTATTGAAGACTCTTTCGATTATCCACGGCTCCGTGTTCCTTCCGGCAGCGTAACGTGACATAAGATTTGTTTTCTCAAAAACACAATCATGTACATGCTGCTCATATATTATTGTAGCCCAGTTTGTGCTGATTACAGTGTTATTAAACTTTAGCCGTTAAAATGTTTGTAAGCAACTGAAAAAAGCACAAATGTCAACCTCCGTGAAGTTGGCCCCCCACCCAATGCAAAACGTCGGCAAAATAGTCTCAATCATTAATTAAACAAACAAACAGACTTACTGGGTGAGCAGGGTAGGCTATGACAGCTGTCATATCATACCCTGCCATGCCCAGCTGATGCAAAGAATAGAATTTATATCTACACAGAAGAAAGCGCTGTCTAGACTCTGCCCCAATATGAGTTGTGTCGAGCTATTCATTAGCCTGTTTGTTTGATGAAAAAAGATTAAATGTAGTTGCAATAAATGCGTTAAGAATCCATACAACTGCAGCAGTGGAGGACTATTATTCTGCTGCGTGATACTGCAGAAGAACTGATGAAGGCACGGTTTGATCTTCGGCTGACCAATCAGCAGAAAGGGGCGTTTAATTCCCACCCACATTCATTTTTTCACCCATGAACGAGAAACGAAAATTTAAGCTGAATTCTCGTTTTTAATTTTTTGGAAAATAACATTTTTATTTCGATTGAGGTGTCTGTCTAAATGGAGCATTTTCATTCAGGTTGGACTTTTAAACTGACTGCTATTGGAATACAATTCTCCATTTAAACGCACCTAGTGATTATATAGGGAACACTCTTGGCTTGCTTTCTATAACCCATTCAAACTCTGAACAAGTTGCATTTTTCATGCTGCACTGCAAAGTTTCAGAAGTGACAAATGCGGTATTAAATCTGAAATTGTGATGACTGTCACAGTGATAACCATAGCAACGGATGGGACAAAAAACATCGGACTTTAACAAAATTAGGCTATGTTCACACTTGCCGTCTTTTTTGAAGTTGCCAGCGTTTGTTTTACATTATAGTCCTATGGAGTAAACCGTGTTTTCAAAAAATCCTGAGTGCTTTTTTTAAATGCCACCACCGGCATCTTTTTTTTTCTGCAGCTCAGAGCGTCTTTTCAAGTTGAAAAACGTTTAACTTTTCTGAAAAAAAAAAAAACCTACGTCAAGCACCTTTTTGACAGCTGACAAATGACAAGCGAGTAGTGAGACTAGTCGTTTCCATAACAACAAGAAAAAATGGAGAAGGAGCTCCGGTTGGATGATGCACAGTTTGTGGCATATTTTAGACTAAACAAAAGTCAGTTTGAAGACCTGCTACAAATCATTGCACCATTTATTGCAAAAATGCAGACAAAATTCAGGGAGATCATTAGTCCGGAGGAACGTAAATATGCCTCAAACTGTGTATCATCCAACCAGAGCTCCTGGAATAAATTTTTTAAGCACCATACTGTTTCCTTCCCCATATAATGTTGTGAGAGTGGTGGAACTATGACGTCACTTCGTAGGCAAAAACCCGGAAGCATTTTAGCACTTCCGGTTCCATCGTCCCAGAGTCAATGGGTTTTTTGAATGGGAGTTTGATTAAATCCCCTAAAATATGGTCCGTGGTTCACACAAGCTCAAGATACTTTCACGTTTTATTCTACGACATAAAAAACACCAGTTACACCCCACTTGTGATTTTTTTTAACTGTTACGGTTACGTTTAACTGTTACGTTTCTACTATAGATTTGTTACGTTTCTACTAAACATTATACTAGGGGTGCTCCGATTGATCGGCTACCAATCATTATCGGCCGATAATCACGTTGGGATGATTGATCGGCGGTCTCCAAAAAGGCCAATCTCAAAAAAAACGATCTCAAGCTGATGACGTTGCCATGAGAGGTTTGGCATGACATGCAGTGGCACCGTCTCAGTCTCTGTCCGGCACGGGTGAAATCATTATAATGCTGAAGGTGAGGTACTCACCTTCATATTTCTTCATTAGCTAACTTAGATAACTTATAAAGTAATTTAAAAACATTGTGTGAGACGTAATTTCACAAACAGCGAGAGTGAATGACCGCGCACGCGCTCTCTCAAAATATGCAAATGGATTCAAATCACCACATCGCGTCTGTCTGTAAGCGAGCTGCACGCTGCACAGTTGACACAGCAATTGTCACTTGCACAATCGAGGCAGTGTCACATCGTCACTAAAGTTTATAAATTGCATTACTTTTTAATTCTTGCCAGTGTTTAACCATTCAGTGCTCGCGCGCTCTCGTGGAGACTGTGCGCTCATGCACACTCGCACTCGCAGCGCACACACATAATGCCAGGTTCACATTACTCCGTTGGCAATGCGTATGTGGTGCGTATTTTTTCCGCGATCATGTTAACGGATTAATAAAGCGCGCACACTGCACACCGTTGCTGTCCGGCAGTGCATTCCACGAGTGGTACGTCTGCAGCAGTGCAGAGATGGTTTCCGAGTCTATTTTTGCTGCGCTGCAAGCGCTGAATTAAAGTAACAGCTTATGTAGGTGTCATGTCATGATTATGAAGGTGTCATGTCAGTCTTATGCACACCCCTTCAAGTAAAGTGTAACCGAAAAGCCTTGGCTACTCTTCACCTGAATTAGAAAAAAAAGCTCTTCTGGTGTTCAGTGATGCGAGGACAACGTTTGAGCGTGTACACGCAATATCTGAGCGAGAGCAGAGCCAATTCATAAAATAAAAAAAAAACAATGTATTGTTAAAAGCACACGTCCAGTTTTGTATGAGTGAAGGAAATCCACTTGCGGATTCTTGCGGTGAGATTCTTGCTCACACATTACATGGATCGCGTAACATTATGCGCTCTCTAAAAATCCTTATTGGAGTATCCCTATAAATAGTTATAAATGATAAAAAAGAAGGCTTTAAAAAGATCGGTATCGGCAGATACTGCTTTCTGTGATCGGCGATCGGTGATCGGCCTCAAAAATCCTGATCGGAGCACCCCTACGTTATACTATTTATTACTAATGTCTCATTTCAGTTTTAATTTGGCTCTAGTTTTTTATTTATTCATATTTATAAGGAAAGGTTCATAAAGCGTATATAAATTAAAATTTATATACAGAGTAAATCCTTTTCACTGAACATGTAAAAAATAAGTTTGAAAAATTTGTCGGAAGCACGGTGGTGGTGACGTTGAAGGCGAGCGACCATGGTGGTGTAGTTTGTTTATAGCCTAAGTTTAGCTTTTAAGTTCTGGTGCTTTTATTTAGGCTTCAAAATTCATAAAAGTTATATTATTTTGTGAACATTATCTTATTGGACAAAACGTGTAAGTTTATTGAACTATGGTTGTACACAGAGCTTATTTTTTGCGATAATCCAAAAGCCTATGGAAAAATCCTATTGGCATTTTGTCGAGGGAACCAGTGCGATGCTAACAGCCGATCGGCCTACAAAGTGACGTCATAGTTCCCCCACTCTATTACCGTCACTTTTTTAGTCAGCTAACCAATCACAGTGAAGGAAGGGCAGGACTAATACCACACCGACCAACCGTCACACTCTGCTTGTACTACGAAGTTAATATTGCTTGGCTCTGAGTATTCATGTCTTCACCAGATGGAATTCCCAGACTACTACCACAATATGATTATGAAAAATAATGCTTGGAGAAACATTTCATTCGTGATGCGTCTGACATATTACTTCAGCGGATATTCTGTATCATAGCAACCAAAGCGTCTCAACTGAAAACGCTGCGCCACAGAAACGCTCTCAATTGCTCAGCAGGCTAAAAACGCTTTGGTGGACACATCGCCTTGGAGTGTTCTGTATGAGTTTTGTTGTTTTTTTCACTTGACCTTTTTACTTAATTGAAAAGTATTTTAATGCTACATGCTTTTTTAATATATTTTTTAGCATTAATAATGAACTAATTTAGTTGTGTCCTTTATATAGTGGTATATATATATATGTGGTATGTATGCTTTTGAAGCATTTGTCATTTAATGTCAGTTGACAGAAAAAAAAGTTGCAGTCAGTTGCAGTCTGCAGCCCAAATCTAATTTTAAATCCCCCCAAATTAAAGGGGTCATATGATGCTGCTAAAAAGAACATTATTTTGTGTATTTGGTGTAATGAAATGTGTTTATGCGGTTTAAGGTTCAAAAAACACATTATTTTCCACATACTGTCCATTATTGTTTCTCCTCTATGCCCCGCCTTTCGGAAACGCGTCGATTTTTTAGTCTACTCTACCAGGATCAGGAAACAGTCCTCCATAAAATGCGCTGCACGCATCTGAATATTTGGGTTAAACTGTTCTGGAACAGTGTTGTAAATACAACTTAACCACTGATTTCTAGTCGTGCCCTCTTTTGGGAGGCCAAACAAAGTATTTTCACTTTCGCAACGAAACACACAGCGTCTTCACAACATGGCGGTGGCAGCAACAATAAAGTTACGCCTTCTTTCTTTGCGTGAACATTTGGGCGGCGTTATGCAAATCTTCCCACATCGTGACGTAGACATGTGGGGGTGTGTTTGAACGAGGCATTTTAGGAGGGCGTGGACGAGTCTTAACTTTTATAAAGAATATCTCTTTGGGTTTGAGACTTTAGTCTTTGCAACTTTAGGGATCTTATCTATTCACGAACAGCTTGTAACACTCCAAAGAGAAAGGAAAACTTGAAATCGCATCATATGACCCATTTAAAGGGGGTATGTTCCAATAGGTTTAACTATAATATCAAATAGATCCTCTATTAGACACACTCATTCTGAACAGGTCTACACTATGTCTCAGTGGTTTGATGACTCTGGCTTTTAAGTAAGATGCAGAGAATCATTCTTACTTAATAATTTCTTGATCTATTCGACATAACATAGCTAATCATTCTTTTCAATTCTTTTTTTTTCCAGCTGTTTTTCAACTCTACTGTCCCAGGGATCATCTTCACAAGATACTCTCTTGATCTGATCTTCATCTTTAACATAATTTCACGCTTTTACATTGGATATGAAAGTCATGGAGTGGTTATAACAGACCCTAAAAGAGTCCGGAAAAAATACCTTAGGACATGGTTTTTTCTGGATCTCTTGTCCGTTTTACCCCTTGAAACATTAACAATGGCTTTCTCTCAGCTGACGTTTATGCATGCCAATAGATGTCTGAGAGTGGTCAGATTGTTTGGTATAATATGTAAATATGTATTTATTTATATACTTTAAATAATTTATTATATAATTCAGATGTATACACCTGCTAATGGTTTTTGTGGGATTCTAGCCATGTTCAGTAAGGAACCAGACACCAACAAACTTCATCTAACAGCTTTCAAAGTGTTTTCCATCATGGTCCTGTGTATACAAGCCTCAGCATGCCTTTGGTAAGCCTGATAAATGGACAAGTATTCTATTTTTTAATGGGTCCTTTTCATTGTCACTTGGGTTATCTGAAGGTATTGGCATGGAACTGTATTTTTTTCTTATCAGGAATGCAGTCTTTTTTCTATCACAAAATTTTAGTGCAGAATAATGGCAAACTTTGTTATTTTTAATTCCAAGATATCTCATAAAGAAAACATTGCACAGCTAAAAGTAATGATGTTTTGTTGTCCCTTCAGGTTTCATCAGGTGTGTGAGCCCACTTATGCTGGTAATGTAAGGTATTGCCCCAAAGCGGAGAACTGGCTCCAGCTACTGCCAGAATGTAAGTTTTTATTTTCGTTTCATTCCCAATAACACAAAAAGGCCATTATATTTGAGAGATTAGCAAAACTATTAAACTATTAAAGCTGCACTATAAAAGACTGTTGGTTGAAAAATTATAAAATGTATTAAGCAAGTAAAAAAAATCTGTATAGCATCTGGATTCTTGTCTTAACCCATTCACCATGTTAAACTTGATCTGTACCATTTACATTTATTCATTTAGCAGATGCTTTTATCCTAAGCAGCTTACAAATGAGGAATACAAGAAGTGATTCACCATAAGCAGGCAAATAAACAGAAGAAGTGCCCGTAATACAAAGCTTCAGACATTGTTCAGAATAGTACAAGATAGAACAGGGTGGGATTCAGGAAAAGTGAAAGCATTTTTTTTTTCAGTAGGATGCAGTTGTGCTCTCGGAAGATATTAGATATTTAGAAAAAGATATTTTCAGCTGTCACTTGAATGTACTATCAATGTTACATTTGAATGTAAAACCTGGGAATTGCAGAAGAGTGAATATAGCACCTTTTTTAATGTGTTAGGCCTTAAAGGTGCAGTATGTAATTTTTTTTGACTGTGCTGAAGTATAAAAATGCCATAATATGTTTGCAGATATTGAAGTTCACACGCTTCTCCGAAAAGCAATGCTACATCAAGTTATTCGACTTTGAAATGTGTGTTCTGTGTTGGAATGTCTGTTTCTGTTTTGGTCCATGTGATTCTGCCCTCTGTTAATTTACCCAATAGTATTTCGACACCCCAGGTTGCCAGTTGGCGGATAATACCGTATATTGCATCCATAGAAGCTAGAAAATGAAACTGGGTCAGAGATTCCAGATTCTCCCCAAACTAAAATGCCATCCATCTAAAAAGCTGTATTACCAGAGGCATATTAAAATGCAGATTAATCAACTCATCAACTTTTGTGGAAGTCGCTCGTTCCAGTTGCATATCTTTGATTTGGTAACCCACGTGAGCGTTGAGTCTGAGGAAGAGGGTACAGGAGAAACAACTCTCTCCAGTATTTTAAATTTGGAATGCAGTAGCAATTTGAACAGCTAGCTGATAATATTACATATTGCACCTTATAGACATAATTTGTGCTTTGTGGAACGTCTGCTTAAATCTCTTTGTGGTATGTTTTTAGATAATGTTAATTAATATGGCATAATTATTTCTACAGTTTCAACCAATTCGACAGGAATTACAGACATGGAGTTCTATGCTACAACACTTTACTGGTCAACTATCACACTATGCTCCATAGGGTGAGTACTGTTAATGTCATGCATCTATGCACAATGCTATAGGCCTATGTGCATTTTACCTTTTTTGTTATCTGATATTTTCAAAATTGTTTGTCTTTTCCTTTTCTTTTTAAAAAGAATAGAAATTTGCAGTTTAAGTCATATTGTCTTTATAAACTATGAATCAAAAGCAGTGACATAAAACACAAAAAAAAAATCTCCCATCATTGTCTGTTTTAATGCTCACATCTCAAAATTCAATCAAAACGCGGATAGAAGTCCCTGCCCTGCATTTCTTCTTTTTCAATAATCAAGAAAAGATGTGCCGCTACTTGCATTTCATTGCCAATTTAATAATGACAGATATAGTGGACAGATGTTATATTTTAGCCAAAGTTGCCCCTTTACACCATGTCCTAACCAGCCACCATGCAACACACGGAATTTCTATTTTAGAAACGTTTGTATTTATGCAACGTCATGGCTGGAACAACAACATTCACACTATAATCTCAGGTACTGATTATGTGCTTTATTCAAAGTTTAAAGTGTCTAATGTGAGTTTAAATATTATTTTGCGAGACCTTTATAGCCATACTGAAAGCAACAATAGATCAACAATAAAGCAACCTCAGATCTTGAAAATAAATTAAAGCAAACATGTATGTTAAACTGTCAACTCAACTCGAACCAACAAGCGTATTCCATATCAAAGATGGTATCAGTCACTCAGTATGTACTTTTAATAATGTTAAAAAAGTTGAATATTTATGATTTAGATTATAAACTTGTTAATTTTGTTGGGAGTGCAGTGTGCAGTGTGCCATGCTTCTGAATGGCTGTGATATTTGAGTGATCCTGTCGCGTCGCATCTGGTGTGGAATCTTGTTGCGTCCAGGGTGACCACCAGGGTGGCGTTGTACAGCACAGCATTTTCACCCCTTGTCCCGCACGTCGCATATTGAGAAAATGTCCTGCATTTTCATCAGTCTGATGGTTTTTAATTGTCATATTAAGAAAACATGCGTGCATTCTTTTTGCCTTTTTAAGAAACCTTTTTATTTATTCTTTTTGCGGCGTAGTTTCCGCACAAAGGATGTGCGGACTTCATCAAGCACCACCGACGGAAAAGGTCGAGTGCACACCGAAAAAACACTATATTCTCCATTAATTTTAACCAATTAAAGGTGGATTCTCTTCACTCTCACACAAAACGGACGCGCTTTCTCTCGCTTACATGATGTGCGCATTCAGAAACATAAATCGGCGCATAGGACAACAGATGTAAATCAGTACAGTGGGGAAAATATTAATTTGATCCCCTGCTGATTTTGTAAGTTTGCCCACTTACAAAGAAATGAAGGGTCTGTCATTTTTATGGTATAGGTTTATTTTAACGGATAGAGACAGAATATCAACCAAAAAAATCCAGAAAAAAACACATTATATAAAGGTTAGAAATTGATTTGCATTTCAGTGAGTGAAATAAGTATTTGATCCCCTGCCAACCAGCAAGAATTATGGCTCCCACAGATTGGTTATGTGCCCATGTGGAACACAGATTAGTCCTGCCACTTTAAGAAGTTACTCCTAATGTCAGCTCGTTAGGTGTATAAGACACCTGTCCACACAATCTGTATCTTCCATTCCAACCTCTCCCACCACCATGGGCAAGACCAAAGAGCTGTCAAAGGATGTCAGAGACAAGATTGTAGATCTGCACAAGGCTTGAATGGGCTACAAGACCATCAGCAAGAAGCTTGGTGAGAAGGA
>NW_015555928.1:125573-130912 GCF_001515605.1 Sinocyclocheilus anshuiensis | reverse complement strand
TGCACTTTGGATGGGTAAATGCAGAGCACTAATTCCGAGTATGGGTCACCATACTTGGCCACATGTCACGTCACTTAAAAAAAAAATATATATATATAATAAGACACCTGTCCACACAATCTGTCCACACAAGCTCTCAAGAAGCTTGGTGAGGAGAACTCTTGGTGCTATTATTTGGAAATGGAAGAAATACAAAATAACCATCAATCGGCCTCGGTCTGGAGCTCCGTGCAAGATCTTGCCTCATGGGGTAAGGATGATCATGAGAAAGGTGAGGGATCAGCCCCGAACTACACGGAAGGAGCTTGTTAATGATCTTAAGGTAGTTGGGACCACAGTCATCAAGCAAAACATTGGTTACACACTACGCCGCAATTGTTTGGAGGGAGAGAAATGCTGACTATGACCCCAAGAACACTATCCCTACAGTCAAGCACGGACGTTGAAACATGCTTTGGGGCTGTTTTTCTGCTAAGAGTACAGGACGACGTCACCGCATTGAGGGGCAAATGGACGGGGCCATGTACTGTAAAATCTTTTGACAAGAACCTCCTTCCCTCAGCCAAAACACTGAAGATGGGTCATGGATGGGTCTTCCAGCATGACAATAACCCGAAACATACCGCAAAGGCAACAAAGGAGTGGCTCAAGAAGAACCACATTAAGGTCATGTAGTGGCCTAGCCAGTCTCCAGACCTCAATCCTATAGAAAATCTGTGGAGGGAGCTGAATCTTCAAGTTGCCAAACGATAGCCAAGAAACCTTAAGGATTTAGAGAGGATCTGTAAAGAGGAGTGGATCAAAATCCCTCCTGAGATGTGTGCAAACCTGGTGACCAACTACAAAAAAACTCTTTCCTCTGTGCTTGCCAACAAGGGTTTCTGCACCAAGTACTAAGTCATGTTTTGCATGGGGATCAAATACTTCTTTTACTCACTGAAATGCAAATCAATTTCTAACCTTTATATAATGTGTTTTTCTGGATTTTTTGGTTGATATTCTGTCTCTATCCGTTAACATAAACCTACCATAAAAATTACAGACCCTGCATTTCTTTGTAAGTGGGCAAACTTACAAAATCAGCAGGGGATCAAATAAATATTTTCCCCACTGTATTTACATAGCATAACAATAGTGAATGTATCTGTCTCGTGTCCCGCATTGTCCTACAAAATCACATCTACTGTCATGCAACAGATCTATTGCCAGGTGGTCACCCTAGTTGCGTCGCATGTAGTTAGGACACGGTGTTACACCAAATGAGTGTTAAAATAGAGCGTTTAAAGGTGCTGTATGTAAGAATTTTAATGTATTATTTGCTTTTTTTTATTGCCATAGCATAGTGTACCTTAAATATTGTATTTTATATATTCTTTGTTTAACAACGTCGTTTGCACTGCGCTCTTGCGTTACTTGATCTTTTTATTTTGGTGCGTCAATCTGTTGAGTTACTTAGTATAGGAAATTATGATCCGCACTCACGAGAACAATCTTCTTTTTTCTTTTATTTTACATTCATTTCTGATGGGAAAAGACTCAAACGTTTCGGCTCAAAGCCTTCCTTAGTGTGTAAAGCAATTCAATCCCTCCACCCACTTTTTAAATCACTAATTATATTGACGTCATCATTCATTAGCCAATGTTCAATTACCACAATCATTAAATCATTTCCACTTAAACCCTGGACAATTTACATATATATATCCAACACAAAACGTCACATCCACTAGTACACCTCACAATATACCCGTGACTAAAACAATAGTTATTTAGGATCACATATGTATCACTATTATACAAACCTAGTTTAATTATTGAATTTTCCATTGTTATACAATTTAAAGTTAATTGGAGTAGATATTGATGATTGATAGGATAAACTATAGGTTTGTATAATAGTGATACATATGTGATCCTAAATAACTATTGTTTTAGTCACGGGTATATTGTGAGGTGTACTAGTGGATGTGACGGGTTGTGTTGGATATATATATGTAAATTGTCCAGGGTTTAAGTGGAAATGATTTAATGATTGTGGTAATTGAACATTGGCTAATGAATGATGACGTCAATATAATTAGTGATTTGAAAAGTGGGTGGAGGGATTGAATTGCTTTACACACTGAGGAAGGCTTTGAGCCGAAACGTTTGTGTCTTTTCCCATCAGTAATGAATGTAAAATAAAAGAAAAAAGAAGATTGTTCTCGTGAGTGCGGATCATAATTTCCTATACTAAATATATTCTTTGTTTGTCATAAGAGATTGTTTTATCAAATTGTCTTATGAAATATATTGAACAGCTATGGAGATATACATGCCACAAATTTGGAAGAGGCCACAGCTGCATCATTTGTGATGGTCCTCGGATTGCTTTCCTTTGGAATCAGCATGTCTAACATGAGCTCAGTTATAACCAACATGGTTGCACAAAGAGGAAGGTTCTACCATAGAGTGGATGCTATTCTTCATTACATGGTTTGTAATAAGAAGATTTTAATTATTAGTCTGTCATTTCTGCTAGTAATATCATCTTTATTTTTCCTCTTTTAATCAAAGAGACAAATGGAATTACCAGAGGAAATCCAGGAATGGGTGCACAAACATTATTACAATCTTTGGTTCCACCAGAAGGGCCGCAACATTGCAGGACTTATGGATGACCTCCCATTTGTCCTGCATTCAGATGTTTCAAGTTGTTGTTACAAATCTGTTATTGAAAATGTGAATCATCTAATGAATTACTGTAGCTTAGGCCATGATAATAATAAAAGTGGTTAATAATAAAGTGGTTGTCTATCTTTCTAGGCTAAGTTGTTCAGAAAAACAGAAGATGGCTTCAAAAGGGCTCTAGCACTGAAATTAAAAACTTGCACATACAGTCCAGGACAAATTCTGGTTAAAACTGGAGAAATTATTCAAAAACTGTATTACATTAAGCAAGGACTTGTACAGGTATGCCTAAATATAAATCTTTGAGGTCAACTGAGAATTTAGTGTGTTTTAATGTATGAGGATTTTTTAACATAATTTGCTCTATTTTTCAGGTTCTTGGTAAGAACCCTGGGAATGAAATGGCAAAACTGCTACCTGGCTCATTGTTTGGAGAGGTATGACACTCAGACCTGTGTTCTCAGTATTAGACATCTACAGGAGTTGGACAAATAATGTAATAATAACACCTGAGAAATAGGCAATATTTTTTATTAAGGTGCAGGGATGTGCAGAGAGTTCCTCGGGGACAGGGGCTCAAATGTAAAGAAAGGTTAATTTATATATGGAGTAATTCCAATACAAAAAATAAAGTCATTCACGTGTTTTTGAACTTGAATTGCTTACACTTCACATAATAGGCCTCTTGGTGGCACTTGTATGGAAGGATATTCAGGGCAATTTTATTTTCATTTTGGATAATCCAATTGCAAATCTTGCAAATGAAAAATTAAAAAGCCCATTCCAAAAGTCCATTCGCAACTGTATTTCTCATGTCTTACGAGTTAAGAGCCTGTCATATTTAAATAGCAATATTAATTACCATGTCTGCTTTTTCCCTCTCTCTGTGTCGTGAATGTAACCTGCCAAAACTCAAATGGAATCGCAATTCCTTTTGCATTTGGATTTCCGATGTCTACAAGGAAACCTGTCAATCAATATCAGGGGCGGGACTATACTTTGGGGAATGTTTGTATTGGGAGGTGACGTCACTCAGACGATTGTGCCGAATTATTTGAACAATGGAGGTAATCGGTAAAGGCTCCACTAAAGGCAGCTGTCAATCAGTTCATGTCTGTGTGAACGAACAGACAGTGCAACCTTCTTGGCACAATACATAAACCTATCAAAACACTATCCTTTTTATCCCAAATGCAGCGATTATCCCCTGCTAACAGAGGGAGCCACAACAGTATGCACAATAGGTCAATATTCACTATTAACCAAACGCTTTTCACTGTGTTCATGAAAACGAAAACGGGAACGGTCATGCAAGATTTGCAATTGCTTTTGGATTATGTCACGAATTATGCGTCCACATATGGAAGACGCAATTGAAAATACAATTTGCAGTTCCTTCTGAAAATTGCCCTGAACATTCTTCCATAGCACTTGGGCTTCATTTAACCAATAATTATAGTTTCATCAAACGCAGTATGCAGTGCGTAAATAGGAGTAAATTAAACACTACTTATACTTAATGTGACTTCTTCTACTTTAGCAATTTCACGTTGTCATAATAACGGAGCTGTCAATTGATACCAATATTGCTGATGTCTCTATTAAATGCATTTTCCCTTAATTTTAGCCAGTAGTTATAACCATTCAACATTACGATATAATTGAAAGCTATTATTTTTAACATTTAATAGGCTTTGAAAAATGTAACAATTTTTAATGTAAGTGAACTTAAAACAAAACTTCGCATAAACTATAAATTGTATATGCCTAAACTATAATTTTTATATAAATTTATTCAAGCAACAAAAGTTAATCAGCAAGCAGAGCAGTGAGTTATTTCTCTTTTTCTTTTATTTCCATCAATGTCACAGACTGCAGCAGGTTTCACTTTAAAACCTAATGCACATGACGCAGATCTGACACACTTCAGATGTTCTCACAACTCTTTACAGTAATTTAGGACTTTTTAGCTCATTTAAAAGTGTTTAATTTTGGTTAATTGTGGAAAACAATTAACCAAATTAACAAATTTGGACTTGAGAGCCCAAAGCAACCCCAAGCCTATAAAATGGGTGTTCACATTTTTTTGTCCCAACACCTATATATATTATTTACTAAAATATAATAGTTTGAAATGTACTAAAATATACTAAATTATTATATACTAAAATATATTTTATTTTGAAATGCTTGCTTTTAAGAAACTAAAAATATTTAATTTAAATCACTGGAAAAAATTGTCATGATTTTAACAATAAAAGACTGTAAAATTCTACAGTAAAAATCTTTATTTTATTATCTTTAATAAAATAAAGATAACAATTATTATCTTTAATTATCTTTATTTGTACGTTTTCTGAGAGGAGTACCTTTTCTCTGCTCGCTTCTTGTGCTGACTGTTTTCCGAAACGCTCGCATAAAAGGCACTTCCACCAGCACACGATCCCGATAAATATACACATATACACAGTATTACAGTATTTAATTATACACGCGAACATAATCAGTTATCATAATCAGTTCACTTAAGTGAACGTTTGGGGAACTGTTGGGGAGCGGAGAAAAACATAATAAAGCTAGGCTATATATATATATATATATATATATATACAGAGGTGTGAAAAAGTGTTGGCCCCCTCCCTTATTTCTTTTTTTTTTTTCATGTTTGT
>NW_015555928.1:119920-124964 GCF_001515605.1 Sinocyclocheilus anshuiensis | reverse complement strand
CATTAGGCCTATTTCTGAATGAAATAATAAAATGCGACTTATACGCGACATGTTTTTTTTCTCTAAAAAACACAATTTTTTTTTATACGCATAGCGTATCTTAACCATGCAGCAAACCTTTTAAAATATTTTGATAAATTGCTGAATTTTTATTTTTTTATTTTTAAATCGTTTAACTGATTGTATTAATCGGTCAAAATTCTTGCGGACGGTTAATGTTTAACTGATTAAAATGAGCATCCCTACATTATTTGTTTCTTTCTTATATTTGTTCTACTGCTTTATTGCATTTGTTCTTATTAATAATAACAAAGATACAATAAAAATAGCTATATTGTGATTATTAATATAGTAATTATTATTAAGAAAAGAACTGGAGGAAAAGATGCAACATTGCTCAGTAATTTTGCTTTGGAACCTTCAGAAAACTTTAACTCGATTTTTCTCAGAATTGAGTTTGCTGACTCTGTCCACTTCAAACGGGTGTAGCTCAGTCCTCTTTCGTCCGATTCCAACAAATCATACATCATTTTGAAGGTATTGTAATGGAGAAGGTATGAGAAAGGAATTAAAAATAACTCATTTTTGAAAATTTGCTCTTTTTTTTTTACAGTGAACAATAATAATCTCTTATAAGTTAAACGATGGTGACCAAACAAACTGCAGTTATGTGAATTTTTTTTTATGTTTCTTATAATAGGCAGACGTACTGTTGGATTTGTGGTTTTCATTTAAATAATTTAATCCCCTATAACAATTTCAGTTTGCCCAAAGGCATGTGAGAAACTCGGTTGTCACAGTGATCCTTACGGCCCTACTTCACCTTTCATGAAAGTCAATAAATATCACAATTTCAGGGTGGAAATGAAGCCTAAAAAAGATAAAGTAAAGAGGAACAAAATGACATACCATCAGTAATACAATACCATTTTTTTCAGGTCCATTTGCTGTATGAAATCCCTAGAAATGTTACAATATGTGCATTAACAAAATGTGAAATTATCATTTTGGAACGCAAGGATTTGCTTTTACTCTTTGCTGACTACCCTAAAGGTAATAACATTTTCTAATTCTTTGTAATTTATGATGTTTTGTTTTTACTATAAGAGTCATCAATTACAGTACACTAATAGAGTTTCATATCTTTTTCTAAAGCTGCTGTTGAGATTGCCAGAGCTGCCAAGAAACGTCTTCAAAATTTCAGGCATCCCCTACGAGAAGCATGTGCATATGGAGTTGCCTCTGTCCCACAAAATGCTGTATTTGAAAAGGACCAGAGCATCAACCTTGAGGTTAGTGACTGAGTGACTGCTTTGATTTGGCTATAGAGTGGGGAACTATGACGTCAGAACCCAGAAGAGTAATGCGCCGCTGATTTCTTAGAGATTTTCCATTGGGGTTTTATAATGGGGTTTTGCAATTTATAAGTAAAATAAAGCCTGTGGTAAACATAACATGGCCATACTTTGACGTTTTGTTCTACAACTTAAATTACACACATCCATACCCAAAACACACATTTTTAAGCAATTATGTTCATTTTTGAAAACATATGTTTTTAATAAGTAACTAGACGAGAAAGTTTGGGGTATGAGTGTGTGCAGTTTATGTTGTAGAACAAAACATCAATGTATCGTCACGTTATGTTTAACACAGGCTTTAATTATGTTTTTGAAAATCCACATTTGACGTGATAGTTCTCACACTCTATTTTTGAAATAGAGTTGTTTTTTTTCTAATAATTGTACAGCTATACTAAGTATTATTGCAAAACATTTGTTGTAGACAAAAGATCAGAGGATTTTTGGAGCATCCTTGGAATACGTTTTAAACCAGCCCCATCAATTTGATGTGAGTATTGTGAATGTATTTAAATAGTTATTCCATTCGTTATTTACTTGCTTTGTCTGTTTCTCTAGTCTTTTTGGAAGAGAACTTTACACCCTGAAAGTGCTTTTGTAAAGGTCTGGAGGTTTTTTTTTTTCTGGTGCATCACTGTTTCAGTTTTCCTGGAGATATGGGTGTTTTTTTTCACCAGCAATGCAGAATCAAAGGGTATGTGTCTTTTTTATTTAGAGCATTGTTGTTTTAGTGAGAGGTTAACAGCATTACATACAGTCAAAGCAAAAATTTATTCAGACACCTTCAACATTTCTCACATTATCACAGTTTTTTCGCTATAGTTTAGAAAATGGTAATAAAATTTGACATGAACTCAGGCTGATGATACACGGGGCAACTTTTTGAGCAATGTTGCCAGCCAACTTTGAGCAGTGTTGCCATCAACGGGCAACCAGCTGAGACAAAGGGCCCACGACCGATCTAAAGTATCCAGATAGAAATTTGTTACCCATTCTCAATGGGAAAATGCCCAAGCAACGTTGCACAAAAAAAGTTGCCCGACAAAACTGCTCAAAAAGTTGCCTCGTGTATGTATGTAGGTATGTAATGGATTACAATCAACCAAAAAATGATTCAGCTGTTTAAGGGGTCATATGACGTTGCTAAAAAAGAACATTATTTTGTATTTGGTGTAATGAAATGTGTTTATGCGGTTTAAGCTGGTTTAGGCCGAATACCTCAAGCGTGTGACGGAAATGTTACACCCCTTACCATACTGTGATGCCGTGTCCCGGCACGACGAGACAAAAACAATAAAACCTATAATAAACGAGGCATTTAATGCATACAGTGGGGACATAATTACGGATTATAATTACTTATACTGTCTTTTTACGCATTGCGTTGCATCGCGCCGCGTAAACATAAAACCATGTCTGCAATTGTGATTGGAGAAACAACAAACAACAAGCGCTACTCTACACTGCTCAAAACTCGCGTTTGAATCATCAGTGGCAAATCCTTTAAATGAAAACGTACTTGCAGGCTGTGAGCCGGCATTATTTGTCAGAACACCGGCATTGTAGGCTACTCTCCCAGGAAACAGTCCTTATCCTCCATAAAATGTGTTGCACACATCGAGAAGCAGCACATTCAGTTGGCCGCACCGCAGCCGACTCGTCAATAAATGAGTACAAAACAGCGTTTCCTAGCACCTGTCGCTTACTGATTGTTTGGGATTATAAATATGAGCGTAGTTCGTCTGTTAATATCACATGCACTTTTTTGTTTGTTGTTTTTATTAGTTTGTTACTCAGATGCAGGCAGTGCGCTGCATGAGACGAAAAAGTAATATAGCCAAAACAACCGCATAGTCGCTCTTTAGTGTAGATGCATGTTGATTTTATCAGATGATGCCGCGATTATAAATGAGAGTGACTCCTGGTTAACATTAAAAGGGGTCGTGTTTAGTCACTATTTAGTGTGGAATTGTTTGACAATATTCACTCATCATGACAGTAAAATAGGTCATTCTAAGTCAATATACTACAGTATTTCTTCTCTCAGTCAGTAGAAAATATGGTTAACACCCGGTCATGACCAGCACTAGTCAGGTCAAAGTGTCTGAATAATTTTTGGTCCCAATTTTTTTATCAATTTTACTGGTAGTCCACTGTATGAAGAATTTTTGGGTATAATATGTCATAGTTCACTTTATTTTGCTATCCTAACTTAACATAAATGAACTATAGTGTCCTGCACCCACTAGTAAAAAAATATCAAAAATTATATCTGGTGTCTGAATAATTTTTGGTTTGATTGTATGCTCATATTTGACTCTGAAAAAAAAAATTAACAAAACATTGTTTATGAAAAAAAAAGTATAAATGTAGAACACGTCTCAGTTTTGTTATGCTAAAAATGAAATATTTTAATTAATATTCTAGTACATTTAATCTGTTGGTGTATTAAAGGCACAAAGACCTGTGCTTAGGCTTTTTAATATTTTGTCTAATATTAGTCATTTTTTGTTGTTGCCTGTTAAGGGCTTTTCAGTGGAGGCTGGGGTACATTTTACCTGTTAGTTAGTGGCCTGATTTACATTGTTGCTGCATTTGACATACTAGTAAATCTTCGTACTGGAGTGCTTACGGAAGATGGTAGGTCGATGTTTAATGTACATGTTCATTTTCGTAATAAAAGCACATTTGATATATCTTGGTAAATTGTTTATTGAAAAATGTGTTAAATAACTTAAAACTGATTTTCATTTGTGCACAGAAAAATATGTTTAACATTAATTGTATGTGTTCACTGGTGTGGAGTATATGGCAGGAGTATATCAAAGCATAAATCGCATTGTTGCCTATTACTCTATATAAAATCATGGTATGTGACTTAACTAAGAGACCCTTAACACCAAATACAACACAAAGCACAACCTTGCAGAACAAAGGTGTTATGAGAAAAACAAAGAGTTTTTTTTTTAGTTAAATTAATATTAAAAATTAATAAATTAAGTTGAATCAAAATAAAACTGAAATTGCAATATAGCTTAGAGTCAGAGGTTTTTAGGGGTGTGAGCTATGTTAAGGGCTATGTTATGTCAATCGCAGAATCCTTCCAGTAGGGCTGGACGATATGGCCAAAATTTATATCATGATATATTTCTTAATTTCGGTCAATATGATATAATTCCAATATCGATATGAACAATATTAAAAAGAAAAAGCCTCATAAAAACTGCCAAGAACACCCACAACAGATGTCTGTACCTACAAACTTCTGAAAAATGAATTTTAATTTTACTATGAAACCTCTTCCTATAAAACTATATAATATTTAAGAAAAAAAAAACAGCACAAATAAATTAATGTTTACCTTATATCAAACTATAGGCTGACATACACTACCAGTCAAAAGTTTTTGAACAGTAAGAATTCTTTAAAAAACATTAAAAGAATTCTCTTCTGCTCACCAAGCCTGCATTTATTTGATCCAAAATACAGCAAAAACAGTAACATTTTGATTTTTTTTACTATTTAAAATAACTTTTCTATTTTAAAATATTTTAAAATGTGATTTATTCCTGTGATTTCAAAGCTGAATTTTTAGCATCAATACTCCAGTCACATGATCCTTCAGAAATCATTCTAATATGCTGATTTGCTGCTCAAAAACATTTATTATTTTGTTGAAAACA
>NW_015555928.1:118985-119559 GCF_001515605.1 Sinocyclocheilus anshuiensis | reverse complement strand
GATGAATAGAAAGTTCAGAAGAACAACATTTATCTGAAATAGAAATCTTTTGTAACATTATAATATTTTTGATCAATTTAAAGCATCCTTGCTAAATAAAAGTATTATAAATAACATAAAATTGCAGTGCAAAATAAAATTTCTATAATTTCTTTAAAAAAAAAAATATATATATATATATATATTTAAAATAACTGCTTTCAAATAGAAAGCAGTTATTTTAAATAGTAAAAATAATTAAAAATTTGGCTGTTTTTGTTGTACTTTGGATCAAATAAATGCAGCCTTGGTGAGCAGAAGAGAATTCTTAAAAAAAACTAGGGGTGCTCCAATTGATCGGCTATCGATCACTATCGGCCGATAATCGCTTTGGGATGATTGATCGGCGGTCTCTAAAAAGGCCGCTCTCAAAAAAACTATCTCAAGCTGATGACGCTGCCATGTGAGGTTTGGCACGACATGCATCGGGGCACCGTCTCTGTCCGGCGAGGGTGAAATAATTATGCTATATTTCTTCATTAAATAACTTGTAAAGTAATTTGAAAACCTTGTGTGAGACGTAACTTCACAAACA
>NW_015555928.1:117811-118809 GCF_001515605.1 Sinocyclocheilus anshuiensis | reverse complement strand
CTGCTGTGAGAGGTTTGGCACGACATGCAGCGGCACCGTCTCAGTCTCTGTCCGGTGCGGGTGAAATAATTATAATATTTCTTCATTAAATAACTTGTAAAGTAATTTGAAAACCTTGTGTGAGACGTAACTTCACAAACAGCGTGAGTGAATCACCGCGCGCTCTCTCTCTTGCTCTCTCAAAAATACACAAATGGCATCAAATCACCACACATCGCGTCTGTCTATAAGTGAGCTGCACACTGCACAATTGACACAGGAATTGTCACTTGCACAATCGAGGTAGTGTCACAATTGCATTTATTTTTAATTCTTGCCGGTGTTTAACCATTCAGCGCTCGCGCGCTCTCCTGGAAACCGTACGCCCATGCACACTCGCAGCGCACACACATAACGCCAGGTTCACATTACTCCACTTGCAGTGCATACATGGTGCATATTTTTTCCGCACTCATGTTAACGGATTAAAGTGTTCACTGCACACGGTTGCGGTCCGGCAGCGCGTTCAAGTAGCGGTGCGTCTGCAGCAGAGCAGAGATCGTTTCCACATCGAGTCTATAGGGGTTATCCGCAACAGACTTCCGTATTCTGTTAACCGGGTCTCGTCGCTTCCGGTTCAAGCGTTTTGCATATGCTTAGTTAAATATGAAGCAGTTTTACTCTAGATGCCTTCAAAGTAGATACCAATGATGATCATAACCAATGTCCATCACATATGCGGACTGATATCTAAAAGTTTTTTTTATTTTTATTCTTTAAACATTTAGATATACAAATTGAATAAAACGTCAACAATAAAAACAGCTAGCTAGTTTAAGTGACTTTCTTAAAAGTCCATAGATACCGCTATTATTTAATACGGCTGTTAACACGTTCTACGACAAACGGAAGCAATGAGACCTGTTTTCCGGGTTTGGTCAGGTGATGTTCGACATATACCCTATTGCTGTGCTGCAAGCGCTGAATTAAAGTAACAGCGCATTGTTTTCAGTATGAAC
>NW_015555928.1:117171-117419 GCF_001515605.1 Sinocyclocheilus anshuiensis | reverse complement strand
ATCTATGAGAGTAAAAAAAACATGCACAGACAAATCCAAATTAAACCCTGCGGCTCGTGATGACACATTGATGTCCTAAGACACGAAACGATCGGTTTGTGCGAGAAACCGAACAGTATTTATATCATTTTTTACTTCTGATCCACCACTATGTTCAACTGTCTTTGGGCGCGCGCAAGCATCCGGTGTGTGAGGTGTGTACGCGCTCTGGCGTAGTTTACGCAAGCGCCGGAAGTGATCTCTCGCGC
>NW_015555928.1:103515-117107 GCF_001515605.1 Sinocyclocheilus anshuiensis | reverse complement strand
ATCATAATTTGTGTTCTACTGAAGAAACAAAGTCACCTACATCTTGGATGCCCTGGGGGTAATCAGATAAACATAAAATTTCAATTTTTGGATGAACTATCCCTTTAATATATAAATCTAGCAGTAAATGCAACAGTAAAAAGCATTGAATAATGTGTTGCTTATATTTATTGTGTTGAAACATGTCTGTTAAAGATTGTATTACTGTACTGTGTAAAAAAAAAGAATTGCAATGCTGAAAAAGCATTTTCAATGACAATGTTTGGATTTGAAATCAAAATAATGCATAAATGTTGTTTTTGTGGTAAACAGCCATGATTCAGCAGCGGACTCCTGTGTGAAAGCTGCTTCCCCTCTCACAAGATGAACGCTACTTTATCAGATAAAAATGAAAATGCCATCGAAACTTTTCTGAAGACAGTCGGTTCCCTTCAGCGATACATTCATATAAAACACCCCCGCCGTGTTTTGATTTTGAAACGTGCAGTGCTCATGTTTATTCAACAAAGTCAAAACGCCACAAATAAATCAATGTATGGGAAACAATGGTAATGTATATCAAAATATCGGAAATGTGTTTAAAAATCATACCACGTTATTGAAAAAAATGATATCGCGATACATATTGATATTGAATTATTGTCCAGCCCTACCTTCCAGTGTACTGGAACATTCATTAAAAAAAAATAAAAAAGATACAAATCACCGCAAAAACCAGGGAGCTCTGAGCTCACAATTTTTAAAACATGAAAACCACTATTTAAATACATTTCCTTATAAACACACATTGCTACACTGGTATTAAACATAACATAGCTAATATTTGTAAATAAAAGTCAGCTAAAATATTTTAGGAATATGTAACAGAACAAAAAGGTATCAGAAAGATATCAGTGGTCAGGGTATAAAACACAAGTATGTAGTCATGTCATCAGAAATGTAGTAATCAGTGTCTCAGGGTACCCAGGGTCCCAATTTTGTATACATGATATACTGATTCACAAGCTGATTAAAGGGGTCATATGATGTTGCTAAAAATAACATTATTTGGTGTATTTGGTGTAATGAAATGTGTTTATGCGGTTTAAGGTTAAAAAAACACATTATTTTCCACATACTGTACATTATTGTTTCTCCTCTATGCCCCGCCTTTCTGAAACGCGTCGATTTTTACAAAGCTCATCGTTCTGAAAAGCGAGGTGTGCCCTGATTGGCCAGCTATCCAGTGCGTTGTGATTGGCCGAATGCCTCAAGCGTGTGACTGAAGTGTTACGCCCCTTACCATATTGTGATGCCGCGTCCTGGAGCGACGAGACAAAAACAATGACGTAGACATGTGGGGGCGTGTTTAAACTAGGCTTTTTAGGAGGGCGTGGACCAGTCTTAACTTTTATAAAGACTATCTCTTTGGGTTTGAGACTTTAGTCTTTGCAACTTTAGGGATCTTATCTATTCACGAACAGCTTGTTACACTCCAAAGAGAAAGGAAAACTTGAAATCGCATCATATGACCCCTTCAAGATGCACCCTAACATACAGCTGCATGCACTATTTGCGTCACTCACATTTGCTAAATCAGCCACAGTCACAATGATGCGCCCAAATGGCTTTTGAAAGTACATTATTGGGAACTCTCACTTAGCTGTGCTCCCTCTGTGCCAGTGGACATGTATAGTAAGTGTTTCACAGTAGTTTGTTGTTTCTTATAATAGACATTTTATAATTTTATAATCAGTAATATACAGGACAATTAAGTATTAAAAATTACCTCATTTTAATAATTTGTTGCAATGTTATTGTTTGATGCCTAAAACTTCCTTCATCTTTTTCACTGTTCTCCAGGACACGTGACAGATTTAGTGGCAATATTTCAAGTGTATCGAAAGTCTTGGAACTTGTATTATGATGTCCTTGCAATTTTACCTTTGGATTTGATTGTTTTTGCTTACGGCGGTGCAGAACATTGGACAATTTCAGGCCTAGTCAGGCTGAATAGACTCATTTGGATTCGCAAGGTATGTTAGATATTTTTCTATATACAAATTTTCTCCTTACTTTTTTGTTGTTGTTGTTAATAAATTGTAATACTTACAAGTGTTGGGAAGGTTACTTTAGAAATGTAATAGTTAACAGATTACAAGTTACCCTATTTAAAATGTAATAAATAGTGTAACTTTCAATTACTTTATGAATGTAACTGATTACATTTGATTACTTTTTGATTACTTTTCTAAATTTCTATTTTTTTAAATCTTTTCTAAACTGTTAATCATTTTCAAACATTTAAAGTAGCCAGGGTTAACCTTACAGTAGGACTCAACACTGATTACTATCAGACTTTAAGATTATAATTTAATGTTAAAGCACAGCCACTACAAAATCAGACTTTAGCACCTCTTTTTACTTTGAGATGGTTCTGAGGTTAAATACAGATTTAAAATCATAACAAGATATAGTTTAATAGCTCTGATACTGTTTTTGAAATCTTTGCATAGTTACGACAGGAAACACTGGCATCTAACAATGCCTTGGAAAAAAAACAACAACAGTTAATTTAAAAAATAAAGCATATACATAAACCCAAACAGGAAATAAAACAATTATCAAGTGAACATGTGTCTTATTCTGTGTCCTGAAACATTGGTGTCTCATATTTTAGAGCAGTCAATGCAATTTTGGAAAGAAATCAATTAAATCTGTATGTGTGTGAAAATATTCAGCTGTAACCCCCTTTGTAATCGTTAACATTTTCAGTAACTAATTTAATTACCCATTTTTACTCAGTAACAGTAACAGATTACAGTTACATTTATTTTGTAATGAAATTACATAATTTTATTACATTTAAATACTCCCCAACACTGAATACTTGAAAATGAAAATGAATTTTTCAGAACCTTAATGCTGACTTTTATCTTTGTGGTTGGGATAGTAGAACAAGTGTATGGATTAGTTGTGGTTCTGTTTGGTAGTTGTGTTGTTATCCTGATACTTGATCACAGTAGTTGTTTTGTGGTTTCAGATTTATCAGTATTTCTGCCAAAAAGAATGTGACATATATAAGAACCTGTTTGAAGAAAGGACAACAAAATGCCTCTTCCTCCTGATTTTCACTGTGCATTTTTGTGCTGGCTTGTTGTACCTCTCTGCCTGCCATGAAGAAAGGTAAGTGTAACTTATTACACCATGTAACGTTGGACGTGAGCGGTGCGGCGTGACAAAATACTATAGAACTCATTATAATCAGTGATGCTGTCTACACTCGATGTGGCGCGACAACCCACATCTTAATCCCCGACAATAAACTGATGCCTCATTCTATTTGTGACATACTGACACAAAGTTAAAATGATTTGCAGCGGTCACTTTGTCGCATCCGGTGTAGACAGTGTTAATAAGTGTTATAACAGTGTTACCCTGCAAGTCAGAGAAGAAAATACCAATATTTATATAATTTTATAGACATTTCCTTTTTATTTAAGCCCTTTATTTACTTTTAAGATGTCAGGAGGAGTCATGGGCGTGGAATTCTGGGCTTAAATCTACTCAGTCCCACTTTGAACATTATATATCTGCAGCATATTGGTCAATTGCGACCATGACAAGTGTTGGTAAGTACCATGTATGTTTGTGTCTGTGTGTGGATATATGGGCCAAATTTAAAAACATAAAAGTACAAAAAGTACTTACAGTCAGTTTTCATCTTCAGACTGATCTGGAATGGTTTTCCTCTTCTAAAATAATTTTTGACAAAACCACCTATTTGGGTAGTGACTGCACTGTTTTGTTTACAAGGCTATATCACATTGTTACAGTTTTTAACAGTTGTTATAATTAATGTAATTAATTGTTCTAAAGATGTATGTGTTAGTATATCTTTTTTCTTTTTCCAAAAACACATACAAATGTTTTTGTGCGCATTCACAGAATGGCAATGAAGGGTTGACTGTCTTTTTAAGCTTTAAAGGGGACCTATTATGCAAAAATCACTTTTATAAGGTGTTTGAACAGTTGTGTGGCCGCAGTGTGTGAAAACAACCAGCCTATAATGTTAAAAATCCACCCACTCATTTTTTTATAATACCAATAATTCATAAACAGTCTCTCCAAAGGAGCAGTTCCAGATTTCTCCCTATGTACACGTCATCATAGAGAAAAAAGTCCCACCAATTTGTGACGCTCTGACCTATTAGCATGTATCAGCACACTGGTGCTGTGGCTTGACACAAGCATGTACTTGGTCAGGTGGAGAGTGATCACCACGGATGTGTCACTGTCCAGCTGGGGAGCCCTCTGACCAACCAGTGTTCCACTCTTGGATGAGTGTTCAGCAGCGGCATTATAAGTGTTGTGTTTTGGGATGCACCAATGAACATAGGAGTCTCCATAGACTCCCTCCATCTGAGCCGCTGAGGACAATGTGGTTAAATTTCATTTTCGAAGAAAATGTCCCGGAATAGAATCAGTAAAGCCCCCAATATGTTTAGGAATCAATACCAGCACTTAGTGCGCGAACGTCAGCTCCAGACAAAGTAAGTATCATGCATTTGTTTTCCAAATTGCCTTTCTGAAAGAGCTTCTTGGCACTCTGTAAGGCTAATTGCTAAAGCTACCAATGTATCTGCCTGTTTTCACTGATGCTGCCTTCATGTGCTACCAGAATGATCGTGAATAGGAATGTGGTAGTTAAAAATGGCATAAGAAAGCAATGTGAAGTCAACCGCTTGAATTTGTCGAGCTCATAATCACAAGTGGGACTTATAAAGTTTGTGATAGCATGCGAAGGCACCATGAGACCAGCTATGTCATTATTTTTATCGTGCCGTGCTCCTCGTCTGTGTAATTCATAAGTGCTCATTAATTATGCACAGTACAATCAGATGACTGACTTTTAAACCGAGTATGTTTTCTGTAAAGATAACAGGCTTGTACTAATAGTGGAATGTTTATTAGCAAAGGCCAGTACTGATTGCCGGAGCATGAGCACTTGAAGCTCCGCCCTCTTCTGAAAAGTGGGCCAGGAGCACCAGCTTATTTGCATTTAAAGGGACAAACACAAAAACGGCACATTTTGGCTCATACCTTAAAAGTGGCAATTTTAACAAGCTATAAAAAATTATCTGTGGGAAATTTTGAGCTAAAACATCACTTACACACTCTGGGGACATCAGAGACATATTTTACATCTTGTAAAAATGGGGCATAATAGGTCACCTTTAAAAAAAAAAAAGTTTCTTAAATGATCCCATGTGACTTGTTCAGAATGTTCTAAGTGTTCTGAAGGCATATGATGTTTGGTTTTGGTAAAAAAACAAAAACAATCAGAAACAGCCTTTGTTGTCATGAATGCATTCATGCCAGTTACGCAAGTAGCACTTAGCGCTGACACGCCCAGGATATGCACATAGGTGCACCATTTTGAGATATCAAGATTAATAAAAACACTTCTACAAAGCCTCAAAAATATTCATGTACTTTCTTCTCTAAGGTGAATATCTCTCTTGTGTTGTCAGCAGATAATCAAAATGACAGCTGAAAGACCTGCTAGCAGGAACTCGCTTTGTTGTTGCTGCAATCGGAACACAACAGAGATATTCACCTGATATTCTGAACACATTCAGGAAAGCAACTGCTGGTCAAGATTTGCTTCTTTTCAAATTAAGGAATGAGACAAACCTGTCTGTACTGTCTAGGTTTACAGTAACTGTTTACAGTAAAATAAAAATAAAAAAGCCAATCTGCAGATTTTGGTCATTTGAAGTAAACTGATTTCACAGAAAACTAGTTAGTATATGATAGGCATCGACTTAAATTTTCTAGCTTCAGACCTCCAGTCGGAGGATATCAAACATGACATTATATTTTTAGCCTGTTTTAGAACATTTGTTCCCTTTCAGGTCGATCTCTCAACATTGCGTAATCGCTAAGGGAAATCCCTTTCTCCGAATCCCACTATTCCACTGCAGTAGCCAATGGCGCTGTAAAGGCAACAACACCCATCGTCATCTTACCGCAAAATAGTTCTCCTTCACTTTACATTGTGATTGAAGCCTACTACGCCGTTGACCTGCATAGAAGAGCGGATGACACATCAAGCACTCCCCTACTGGTGAATCTACGTGGAATCGGCTTGAATGCCGCTTAGAGGATGTTGCATGCGTGGCAGGCCCATGGAGTTCCCGGACTCTGTGTTCTGTGCCTGGGCCACACCCATGCTAAGGAAGGTACTGAGGGAGGGGATATGATTGCCGCTCCAGCGAGGACCTGCCGATTAAGATCCTCTGCATGAACTCAACCTGTGTCTGTCCCGTGGACAGAAGCCCCGCAACTCTGTCGGCGCCGATAGCCTCGTGGTTAGTGCGCCGACATACAGCGCAACTGCACTCACGGCGACTCGAGTTTGATTCCCGTCTCAATGTCCTTTGCCGATCCTGCTCCCCTCTCTTCATCCAATGCTTTCCTGTCAGCTCTCCACCATCCTGTCTCATTAAAGGCATAAAAGCCCTTACAATATAACTTTAAGAAGAAAAGAAAAGAAGTTCGCAACTCTGCATTCTAAGCATCGTTGAGAAAGCATACATTGCGGCTGGACATGCAGCATCTGCCCTTTTTTCAGATGAGGCTCCTGAAGTCCCTGGACAAGGAGGGCCCGGACCTGGAGCCTTTCCATAAGCTGCACATGGCATTTGACCTCGCCCTGTGAGCAGCAAAGAAGGTGGCGCAAGGTGTTGCCCGCAGCATGGACAGCCTGGTAGTACTGCAGTGTCATCTGTGGCTTACACTGACAGAGATGTATGACACAGATAAGTCTCCACTGCTTGATGCCCTGGTGAACCCCCAAGGCCTCTTAAGTGACACGGTAGGGGCGTTCTCTAAGAAATTTGCGAAGGCGCAGAAGCAGTCGAGGATGATGCCACACTTCCTCCCAAAGTGCGAGCCTCCACTCTGCCCCAAGCGCGAGCTCACAGCATGATCCTGAGCCGCCATTACATCAGAGGTCAACAGAGAAGTCCTGTTACAGCATCAAGCAAGCCTCACTCTAGCCCAGGCACCCAGCAGATAAGAAACAGGGTTCCTGATGCTTCTGTTTGAAGGAAGGCAGCGGCATCTACAGAGATAGATGTGATGCAAACCAAGAGATTCCGTTCATGCAAGTTCAAGCAAAGTCAAATGTATATTAGAATGTTGTGTTACCACTATGTACAGTTGTAATAAACAACAACAAAAAATCAAACATACCTCAATATCAGAGCTCTTTTCCTCCTCAAATTGTTGTCCACAGCGTAACCTCCAACCAAGGCAATGTTTTGCTGAATGAAACTCGGCTTAGTCGGAGATGGCAGTGGTGTGTGTCCCCCATTATGAGCCATGTATTCGCCACCTGTCCTGTCCGTGAGTGGCGATGATTCAGCAACAGCCAATGAATGCACTGTCCTCGCTGCAGCAAATTTAAGTACCATAAACCTCTCCTGGCCAAACAAGCAGTAAAGAGAGTTCCCAACAAGCAGCAAGAGTGTGTGCTGTACAGTTGCTTTTTCTTAGTGCCAAAAAGAGATGGGGGCATGCGCCCTATCTTGGATTTGAGGACGCTGAACTGTAGGCTGGAAAAGCATGTCTTCAATATGCTCACGGTGAAACAGATCCTCAGGCACATGCAGACCAGAGACTACTTCATAGCGGTAGACCTAAAAGATGCCTACATTCATATCCATATGGCCCCTCATCTCAAGTGCTTTCTGAAATTTGCTTTCAAAGGAGTCACTTATCAATTCAAAGTCCTTCCGTTCAGCCTGGCTCTGGCACTGCACACTTTCACAAAGTGTATGAACGCAGTGCTTTCCCCCCTGAGACTGAGTGGAATGCTTGTGCTGAACTACCTTGATGACTGGCTCATCATTGCTCAGTCCCGGACGGTGCTAGAGGACAACAAATGCAAGCTCCTCACCCATTTAGCGTGCCTAGGCCTTTCAGTGAATGTGTAAAAGAGCACACTGCAGCCCTGCCAGTTCATTGCATTCCTGGGGACGAATTTGGACTTGTGCTCTATGATCGCATGGTTATCAGCAGAGGAAGTTCAATCCATCCTCAATGCTTTGACTTTGTTTGCACCAGGCAGGGCCATGAATAGCCTGCATTTGCCGCCTGGGTTTGCTGCATATGGTTGTTACAAAACTGGCTGAAGGATCGCATGCTGCTGGACATGTGGGGGATGGCGTGCATGTATTAGCACACTGGTGCTTTGGCTTGACACAAGCATGTACTTGGTCAGGCGGAGAGTGATCACCACGGATGTGTCACTGTCCAGCTGGGGAGCCCTCTGACCGACCAGTGTTCCACTCTTGGATGAGTGTTCAGCAGCGGTGGCACATACATTTTCTGGAGATGAAGGCTGTGCACCTGGCTCTCCAGGTATTCTTGCTGTCTGTGAGGGACTGCCACATTCTCATCCAGACAGGCAATACAGAGGTGGTGGCGTACATCAACCACCAAGGAGGAGCTCACTCGCATACCCTACAGAAAATGGCATGGCAAGTGCTTCTTTGGGCAGACAGTCCTTTTGATCTGGGCAGTCCATGTACCGGACAGACTGAACTGCAAAGCTGACGTGCTGTCCAGAGAGGGCATTGTGCAGGGGGGGATGGAGGTTGCACCCCCAAACGGTGAGTCTGATATGGAACTTTTTGTCTTGCAAAATATTGCTCAGGAGGCAGAGCTCCAGACGTCAAAATTAGATTTTATTGCAAAAAGACAACAAAACCGAGATGCCTGCAGATCGTCTGAATCTGTCTCTGCCCTGACTACCATATTTGTACTATTTTGTTATCGGTCACTTTCCAATGATCATACAGACCATTCTTTGAAATGTCATTCCTGGTACTTTACACAATTGTTTATTAGTTTTCATAACACTTGTTTTCATTGTCGAAAACTACCAGCTAGTGTGTTTTTTAAAGGATAATTTCTTATCTACCACTTTCCAGAGGCCCAAGGTTGCAGAGGCATATACATTTTAGGATTTTAATGAGCTGTCAGAATTTTAATAAGTTTTACACACATTATCTATTTCCACTCATCCTGTAGCATCTCCCATCTCTGGCACTTCCTTCTGTATTCTCTATTCATAAATGCACCCAGCTCACATATGAGGTAAACTAAATTTCACAAACATACAAAGTAACTTCTTCAATTGTTTTCTATAAGATAATCAAATATTTTGTCAGAACCTCTTCGGAGAAGTGGAGATCGACCTCTTCGCATCGGAGAAGAATGCCCATTGCCCGTTATTCTTTTCCTGATGGGGGACGTGCTGTCGAGTCGCTGGCCAGTGGCACGGAAATACACATTTCCCCATCACTTTAATGCCACTAGTGCTGCAGAAGATAAGAGAGGAAAAGGATGCACTCTTGCTGATAGTGCCAAAGTGGGCCAATCAGCCGTGGTTCCCGGAGCTGGTGAATCTGTCAGTATCCCCTTCGTGGCCGATCCTGTTGAGAAGTGACCTTCTATCTCAAGCGAAGGGCATCATCTGGCACCCCAGACCGGAGTTACGGAAACTACATGTTTGGCAAATTGCTGCACGGTCAGCCCACTATCTATTTTGCCATGGGTGCTAAATACAATAGCAGACTCGAAAGCCCCATCAACAAGGTGCCTTTGTTCACTTATATGGAATGTATTTGCAGCCTGGTGTGTTGGCAAGAACAAGGACCTGACCAATTGTGACATGTCTGTTATTTTAGCCTTTTTACAGGAAAGGCTGGACGCTGGCAGCTTGCCCTCTATGTTAAAAGTGTAAGTGGCCGCTATCGCTGGTTTTCATAGCACCTTAGAGGGATGCTTGGTGGGTAAGCACCCACTCGCACCCCCATGAGTTTCTTAAGGGGCGGAAGGCGTTTGAACCCACCCAGCCCTTGTTTGATGCCTGTGTGGGACTTATCATTACTGCTTAGTGCACTGCCGAACCCGCCCTTCAAGCCGGCTGAAATGAGCAAGCTGAGAGTGCTCTCATTTAAGACAGCGCTGCTGCTCACGTTAGCTTGCGGGAAATGTGTGGGGGATTGTATGCAGTTTGAGTCAGGAGACTTTATGGTGAGGTTGTCATCCAGATGTGGTTATATACCTATATATCTCAACGTCGTGCCGAGCCCAAGTGGTGATGCTGCAAGCATTTTGCTCACTTGATCCGGCCACCTGCGAGGAGATCCAGAGGTGTGCTCTGTACTGTTAGAGCATTGCTGTTTTACATGAACAGAACCAGCCAATTCCATGCAACCAAGCAGTTGCTTGTCTGCATTGCGGGCGCTAAGAAAGAGACTGTTGCACTGGATAGTGGAAGTTATTCATCACTCCTATGTAGGATATCGTGCTTTCCCCTGGATCACCTGTTATACAGGAAATGCAAAGAATGTCTGTATCAGCCTCAGCTGAATATTATTCGGCATAATTATTTGTTATTCACTTTGAAACCATTATCCGTGTTTTTCTAGTATTCTGCTTCTGACACACCCCTAGTTAAGGTGCATGCACCATTTCATTGTTGCATCCTATTTAACAATGTCTATATAACCAGCTTTTGTGAGCTAATCGAATACTGTATGCACCAATTCACTTGCTGCTTCATTACTGCCCATATACGGTTAGTTTAGTGCAGCTCGACTGAGTGTAGCCACCAGTGCCGTCTTGGCAGCTTGCTAGGCACTTCTCTGGGTGTTTCAACTAGGTCCGGTACCAGACCTAAAGGGGGTGGGCCGAGCACGCCTCACCGTATCCACCCATAGCGGCTTATTTGTTGTTCCCCATGTTAACTCAGCTAGGCTGAGGGATGGCTGGGGTTTTTTACACGTTGGAGATTTTTCACATTCCCCTAGAGATTATGCAATGTAGAGAGACCAACCTGAAAGGGAACGACTCGGGATACTTAAAGTGTCATGAAACCCCCCTGGTTTAGCACTGGTCATTCACAGACCACGAGACATCGCGTAAGTCGCTGTGTAAAAAAGCCTGTTGGTGTTCACGAGAAGCTCCCGCTCAGTCGAAAGATTCTGAGAAAGGAATTTCCCCTAGCGATTTCCTTGGAGAAAGGAATTTCCCCTAGTGATTACTCAATGTATTGTTCCCTCCCTTCAGGGAACAAAGGTTACATTAAGGCCTAATCCCATTTTTACCCCTTACCCCTACCCCTTTTGCACGTTCACGTGATGGGGTAGGGGTGTCTCGATTCTCTTTTGGTTGGAGGCGTAGAGGTAGGAGAAAGGGTCAAATGAAGATTTTTCGGGACCACACTTTAAATGAAGGGGTATGAGAACTAAAAGTAATCATTTGTTTTATGTTACATTCAATCGTGTGTTCATATTGTTCATGTTATTCAAAGAAATGTTTGCAAAAAAATTTGAATCATAATTCATAACTGACTGCATGATAGTACCACCAGGGCTGTCCTTTGCAGTGTTGCCAAGTCTGCGGTTTTCCAGCAGAATTGGGCTACATTAACACTGTTGCTGCGGGTTGTTTTTCATGTCCGCGGGTTGAAGCGACCCCTATAACGTGATATTTAGCCCCTGCAATGCGAATATTACCAGGGAAACCTCACCAAAAACATCTATTTTAAGCCCCGGAACGCGATTTTTACCGGGGGATCCCCCTCAAAACGGCATTGGGCTAGTTTTGGGCTAGTTTTGAGTGGCAATTGGGCGGGTTTGTTGTGAAAACCTGGCAACCCTGGTCCTTTGGCGGTGCAACTGGTGCGGTCGCACCGGTGAACAGACCGCGGGGGACCCATTCCCACCACCCCCACCCCCCGGAATGCGATTGCAAACTGACCTTGCACCGGGCCCCGTGTCAGCTAAGGACAGCCCTGAGTGCCACAACATATTTTTATGTCTCATCAGAGAGAGATGAAAGTTTCATGTCTGTGTGTCTCTCTTTGAGTGAGTTTACTTCAAAAACAGCGATTTTATCCTCTCGTTGCTGTAAAATTAATATAGAACGTAATTAAAGGCTCTAATGCACACCAGTATAGGTGTGTGTATTTTAGGAGCTAGACGACAACATATGATGACGTGTAACAGTGTAGTAGTGGTGTCCCATTCCTTAGGGCAGGGGTCGGTGAGGGGGTATAAAATAGAATTGGGATTGGGCCTAAGTATCCTGAGCAGTTTTCAGCACAGCATTTTCTCAATCTCCACCTGCCATTGTCTGATTGAAATAGACAAAATTATAAAAGAAACCAAAATGTTAACTGCGACAGTGATGTTTTGTAGGTTTTCTCCAGGCACTCCAGGCACTCCAGACATGCAGTATTGGTGAATTGTCTGTGTATGATCCCTGTGAGATTGGGATAGGCTTCTTTTTGATGATACAAAAGTGGACTAAGCATTATGACACAACATTTATTTTTCAGGATATGGAGACATTGTACCTGGCTCTTTGGTAGAACAGTGTCTGGCAGCAGTTGTTGGTATTGTTGCCTTGCTGGTTTTTAACTATATTATTAGCCAGCTTTCTGCCACTCTATCTGGTGAAAATGCTAAGAGGTAAATGTTTTTGATTGCAGATACTAAATTTAAGCTGATTAAAGATCTGATTAAAGATGTCCATGTCCATGGAAATCAGAATTTTAGAATATTAATTTTAGAATAATAAAGTATTCTGTCCTACAAAGGCAAAAAACAGTTGTTACATAATTTATTAAAATTGACTGAAAGACTGAAATTGGATGATGGTTGGATACCTATGCTGAAATTCTGAGAAAATGTGGTGTGAAAATTGATTAAATTCTCAGTTGAATTTATGCACATATTGATGCTCTTTTTTTCTGCATAGGGTGGCTTTCCAGAACCTTTTTTCAGAAATGCGTCACTTCATGAAGCGACATGACCTCACAGTTTTCCTACAGAACAGAGTCATGAATTATATGGATCTCCTGTGGGCCAAATATCAGTATGATTTAACTTATTTTGCCTTTTTCCACTGCAATATTTGTAAATTTGTGCAGCATTGGTTATAGCCAAGGAGATTAGAATTATGGTTATCTGTTAGCATTCCAATCACTCTCAATGGCAGTTGCTGAGCTGGTGCAAATTTGAAATGTGTCCAATGATTCTGGAAAATCGTAGCAACACTGATTAGCCTTATTTGTTGACCTTTTTGTTTTCATTATATCAGAGGTGAAGCTTTTCCAGGAGGACATTTTTTAATGCATGATTTGCCAGTTGAACTGAAACAGAATGTCCTCATGGCAGAGAGAGGGGAGCTTCTGTCACAGGTCAGTGTTTTTTAAAATTATTTAAAAAAGTAACCTACACTGAACAAAATTATAAACGCAACACTTTTGTTTTTGCCCCCATTTTTCATGAGCTGAACTCAAAGATCTAAGACTTTTTCTATGTACACAAAAGGCCTATTTCTCTCAAATACTGTTCACAAATCTGTCTAAATCTGTGTTAGTGAGCACTTCTCCTTTGCCGAGATAATCCATCCACCTCACAGGTGTGGCATATCAAGATGCTGATTAGACAGCATGATTATAGCACAGGTGTGCCTTAGGCTGGCCACAATAAAAGGCCACTCTAAAATGTGCAGTTTTACTGTAT
>NW_015555928.1:82479-103447 GCF_001515605.1 Sinocyclocheilus anshuiensis | reverse complement strand
ACTCTGTGGCCTAAAGCAGTCTCCGCCCACCGCTCATCTGATTTGTTGGGAGTCATGAGTCCGACCAATCAAAGTGGAATTCACTCTCACTCCGAAAGTGCTTGCTAACTGGAGCAGTGTTGCCAATTTGGGGATTTTGTCGCCAAATTTAGCTACTTTCTCATTGTAGCTGCGACTTTTTTTTATTTTTTACGACAAGGAGCTATTTTAGCTATATTTAAATAAAACTAGCGATTTTTTGGAGATTTTTTATTTTTTACTTGGCCACACCCTGCCGAAGGCCCGTGACCGCTCACGTTTGCTCTCAATCATGCCAGGTGAACAATATTTGAGAGAAATAGGCCTTTTGTGTACATAGAAAAAGTCTTAGATCTTTGAGTTCAGCTCATGAAAAATGGAAGCAAAAACAAAAGTGTTGCGTTTATAATTTTGTTGAGTGTATTTGTATGTCTTAAACCACTAAATGTCTGTGGGTTAAAAAAAAAAAAAAAAAACATTGTTTAAGTTACCTGAATAAGGGACCATGCTGTGTCAGCAACTGATGCTGTGGGAATTGCATCCAGCAGTGATGACCTCTGAGACACAAATAGGGCCACATCAATATGTTGGTAGATGTGTCTTAAGCCACACCTAACCTGTTGTTCATAAATGCTTCTAAATGTGCTTCCTTGAGTCGCAAAGGCTTCCATGGGGGAGAATGAGAAGACCAGGGTCAAATCATGTGATAAATGATCTCCTGAATCCTTAGGAGAAAGGATAAGAAAACCATTTCACTGGTTCATGAAAATCTGAACCAGCAGCGTTATATGCACATTCACAAAACCTGGTGGGGCTTAGTCTAAAGATTAATGCATAAAATTCTATTCAGACATTGGGTTTGTCACTCCTTGGGAGGAGTCTGCGTAAAGGAATTTGTGTGAAATTGGCATTTAAGTTATAATACTGATCATAATCTAGTTTAAAGACATAGGGCCAGATTTAGGCCAGTAAAAACCCTCTTTTGGTGTTAAAAAAACTACTGTCAGTATTTACTAAAGACAGTGAAAAGTAGTGATATAAAGGCATGGAGACATTTATTTTTGTGGCTGGAAAAAAAAAAAAAAAGGCATTTGCCCTATTTTGTTAATTTTGGCCCATAACGAAACAGCCTTAAACTACTGGTCTGGAAAGTTGGGGGGTAAGAATCATTTTACACATTTGCCAAAGAATATTATGAGGGCTGGTTCAAAATAAACTAACTATTCCATTTTTTCCCTCTTTACAGATTCCTTACTTTGCAGAAGCTGGACAGTCATTTATACGGGACCTTGCTTTAACTTCAGTCATGTACTTTTTTCCTAAAGGGGAAATTATTCAGTACAGTAAAACTATCACAAGAGAGCTCTTTTGTATTCGCAGGGGAACATGTGAGGTCAGCATTTTTCATAAAGTTTATTTCTGTACAAACATTTCATCTCAGTTGTATGCAGTTTTAAAGGGGTGGTTCACTGGTTTTTTTCTAGGCTTGATTGTGTTTAATGGGGTGCAGTCTAACATGTGTTAATGCTTCATTTAAAAAAAAAAAACCACATTATTTTTCACATAATTTTCTCTTCTCTGAGAAATACGCTGATCATTCCCTGCTTTTATGAAGCCCCTCCCTTCGAAATAGGCGATGGGCTCTGATTGGTTAGCTAGCCCAGTGTGTTGTGATTGGCTAAACCGCCTCTAGTGCGCATCTAAATAATTGTATAATTGGAACAGTTCATTGTTGGAGATGAGCTGAATGAGAGAGAGAGAGAGAGAGATGCAGAGCATGTGCAGAGCAGGGGAACGCGAGGAACAGTATTGAGAACCGCTGCTTTTGAACATTGATTTTGAAACTTGTGAATCCATTAGAATCGTTAGAAGACAGAATCGCGATTCATATATGAACAGATTTTTACGTGCACCTCTAGTTTTCTCTTCTTCTTCTCTAAAGCAGCGCAGCATGGCCTCGCCCCCTTTGCTGCCTTTTCCTTTTCATTAAACTGAATTTGACAAGACGATATCTCCGTTTGCATTGAACTTTCAGCTTCGTAACTTTGCAGATATTGTTTATGCTCAACCAGCAACATTAGACACCAACTAACGTTAAAAAAGTGAAATCGCAATGAACCACCCCTTTAAAATTAAAGCATAAATTAAGCAGTTCAGTGCAGACTTCAAAATAAGTTATAGCCTATAACTTGATTATTTTAATCGTTGTTTAATCATTGAGAATTGTATTTGATTTATTTATTTACTGAATATTTTATAGATTTTGAATGATAATCTTTCAGAAGTTGTTGGACATTATCAGAAGGGAATGCATTTTGGAGAGGTAACAATTAAATACATTGTTCCCTTTTGTATCAATCACTTTGACACTGCATCAGTGGCTGATGCTATAGGAACTCTGAAACCTGGATAAAATCATGTCAGTTTATTGGCAAATGGCACTTAGGCCCTGCACTTTGACTTAGGCCCTGCACTTTGAGGTGTGTTCCGCAACATATAAATAGTTGTTACACCTTGTTCAGATTTTCAGGGCCTGTCCAAATACCCACAATCTTTCCTACACAACATAAATATTTCATGTTTTTAATTTCAGTGTTTTTGTCAATAACAGTATACCGCAAAGTGTAGTGTAGTGTAGTTTCTGTAGTGTCTTGGTATTGACCCAGATACTATAGTTTTGTGTACATCTTTTAAATGAATAATCTTTTTTTTTTTTTTTCCTGTAGGCAGGTTTTTTGTTTGGAAAACAAGCCACATTGACAGTACGTGCTGTGACATGCTGTGAAATTGTAGTCATTGATTTTGACAAGATCAGAGTACTTCTTGAGAAATATCCCCTGCTTAAAAGGTATGTTTTACAAACTAAGAAACAAATTACATGTTAAAGTAACGTCTCTTTAATGATAAAGAATATTTTATCAGGAAACTGTAATTTTTTTAGGCAAATTGAAGAATTCCAATCGGAGCCAAAATGCTACACAACATTGGTGGAGACTGCAGAGAAAATACTGAAAAGGCAATCCCATATCAAAGAATCTGATGTTGCACAGAGACAAAAATTCACATTGTCATTTCAAGGACGTAGATTTTCCAAGAAGATAAAATGCTGTGAGTATTTTGAGAAACATAACTCCATACATTATATATATTGTCAGCACTTACCTATCATTATGACTCAGTAATACTAAGTAACTATGGGAACAAGGTTTAAAAATACAGTAAAAATGCATAGCATATATTAATTTGCTTAAATATATTTGGTAAGCATTGAAAGAAAATCTGCCTGATATTAATTAGACCGTATAATGACTGATAAATTACATAATTAACTCAAAGAAATAACAAGGTTTTTACAAGATATAAAGGTTCTCAGCCTTTTTGACTTAAAGTGTCATGAAACCCCCGTTTCAGCACTGGTCTTTCACACCTTAGATCTGAAAAAGACTCCAGACAGAAATGGGCGCGTAAAACTGGAAACGTGGGAGTGTAGAGGGTGGGAAGAGAGGAGACAACAACCAATAAAACACAGTCCTACAACACACTCATTATACAGACAAATGATTATTAAAATACCTTTAAAACAAAGAATAAAGGCAGTTACTTTTTGTTTACTCTTCTTTGAATATTTGGTCTGTATCGTTTGCTGTGTGCAATAATCCGTTGTGTCATCGCATTCATGATCAGACGCTTCACATGTTGTCATATTAAATATTGTTACAGTCATTTTTACAGAAATGAACTGACAGCGCGGAAGCTCTTTCATGAGATTTGAATTCTCCACTGTAATACAACCTCTTGCATAATACAGTGCAGTGATTGGATCGTAAGACTTCATTCTCATGAATAATACTCAGAAAAGGTCGGAAAACTGATGACGTAGACGCGTACTCTCCAGCCACGGCAGACAATCACCACTGCAAATTAACGCATATATGTCACTTTTCGTGACGCTGGTTTAACTTTGTTTTTTGAACCGGAAGAACGAAATTGTTCAAAAAAATAACCACTTTTACCTTAATAATAGGCATAATGAGTGCTATTGTTGTTTTGACTGGTGTGCAACCTGTTCATATATAAACATCTTAAAAATATGTTTTAGGGTTTCATGACACTTTAAAGGCCCCCATTGTCCGGTGCAATTTTAAAGCTGACTAAAACTAGATGCCACTTTAGACTTAAACTTAAAATTTGACTGAAGGATATTTTCTTCAGTACAAAAATTACGACTAAAACAAAGCGTTAGCACTGCAACTGGCCTGAGAAGCCTGTACGTTAATCTTTGATTTTATAATTTCATGCACTTTAGTTTAAAACAAATAAATATCAACCAGATTTAGTATTTTGGTATATTATCCTGGCATTATTTAAAAATGAATAATAAAGGGGGGGTCACCCCCCTGCCCTGATGAATGTCCATTTTGGTTTTGGAGTAAAAGGGCTTTAAGGACTGTGCCAAAATAGAAGCCCTAGCTTTTTTAACAACTGATAAAATACAGGTGCATCTCAATAAATTAGAATGTCATGGAACTTAAACTACTTCAGTCTGTGTGCATTGAATTTATTTAATACACGAGTTTCACAATTTGAGTTGAATTACTGAAATAAATGAACTTTTCCACGACATTCTAATTTAACTAGATGCACCTGTATATACAAATATCTTTCTAGATGTGGAGGACTTTGGAAACATTCCAATGTATGCTGGATCCGAGGAAGAAACCGTTCCACTGGGACGAATGAAACGACAGAGACCAAAGTAAGCAGAACATTATTTTGATGATGTGAAAATTTAGTTTGACAAAATAATGTGAACACCTGGCAATATTTCTTTGCCCCTTTTGCATGTCTGACAAGTTACCAATTTCACATACTAAACACTGCTGAACAAAACTTACATCACACTGATATACAACTTATGGAATATAGAGAACAAAAAGATAAATAAAAGGTAATTGCAAGGTTTTTTCACTGTATCCTACAAAAATGATTGACCCCTACAGTAATGGGTGTTCCCATATTTGTCCAATTCCTGTGTATGTAATTTAATGGTATAAATAATAAAGGTATTTATATGGAAGAAGGAAAAAGAAAGTAATATAGTAAAAGAATTAGAATTTATTGTACAATAATGTACTTGAAGTATTTGCAGGTAATATTTTTATTTTAAAATATGCACATTCGCTCCTAATCATATGCCTTATTTATTCAATTACACTCTTTGACTTGCTATGATCTAATCCTCTTGTCTAGAGGACAGAGGTAACAAAAAGTGGAAAGAATGCACAAGAAACATCTCATCTCCAGCCCCAGCACTAGGAACAACACTTTGATTTGAAATGAATCAAAGTCAGGTTCATTGATAAGAGAAAATAACGGAAACACAAAATAATTAAGGAGGGAGTCGGGCCAAAATAATAAACAAAGGACTAAAAAAATAAATTGTATAAACATAATTTAACTATACACACATCAAAAAAAAAAAAACCTTCCCTTAATTCCTTGCGAAGTGAAAGAGAAAATGTTGTTCTTCCAAACAAAATGGCACCCACTTCCTTATCTCTTTTTTACCTATATCTTTTTACAACAGAATGGTTCTTAAAATCTGTTCTCAATAATAGCATTACTCTGATCTCACACTTTCAGCTAGTGATGGGCGCTATTAAAAGCACTGCTTTATTAAGCTTTGAAACCTTTGCAAATCCTTTGTTTAGAACCAGTGATTCGGAGCATGTATCAAACTGCCAAGTGAAACGAGGTTTCGTTACGTCATAACTGTTTCAAAACATTCTGTTTCAAAACTTCCTCTGCTAGGGGGTGATCTTTGAGAACCCATGAATCTCTATAGTTTTTACCTGATATTGGGTCAGTGTTTAATAAAACATCTGTATAATAAAAAGGAAGAATTGTAGTTAATGGTCTCTTATTGGCCGGGTTAACCAAGCTCTCCATAAAAACCAATCGGCACTTTTTTTTGCATTAAACTGATAAACTAAAGCAATAGTTCATACAAAAATGAAAATGTTTTAATGAGAGTGAATAAGTAATGTGGGTGAACTATTCCTTTAAGTGTACATTATTGTTTTTGATTCCATAGGACTTTAATGAGACACATTGCATATTTCTTCTTGTGGTCATGCCCATCACCTTTCCTAATGAGGTAAATGCAGTGTTACTGTGGTGTTTTAATACTACTGATAATGTTAAAGATGTCAGTACCTCACATCATAAAATTAGCTTGTTCCACTAAATTGGAAGCTTTAGCATATTTAATTGTAAATGAATTGAGCACCCTAATATTGTAAGTATCCAAGTACTTACCTATTGAGAAATATGATTTGTTTCTTCTTATGCTTTTGCAGGAAAGCCATTTTGCCCAGCAGTGCATTTTATGTAAGATGGGAATTTTTCCGTAGCATTTTAGCAATCGCTGTCAGCATCATTACCTCGTTGCTTATTGCATTTTTACACGTCAGAATGGAGATGTGGATTGTTTGTTACATACTTGGATTGTGTTGTTGGGTGGACATTTATATCCGCATGCATGTTGCTTTCTATGAAGACAATGATCTCAAAGTTGACACCTTGGAAACAGCACATCATTATGTCAAAACCGGGTTCCTTGTAGATTTCATAACCTGCTTTCCTTGGGAACTTGTGGGTTGGATTGTGATTTCACCATTTGGTGAGAATGGATTTTATGCCAATAATGAAGCATTGCATCTTTATGCATACTTTAGGATTCCACATATTTTCCAGTTATATCGCATTCCCTTTGCATTTTCATTCTTGCAAGTTGACATTACTGCTGAAAGGAACGCCATTACTGTTTTGAAGTTGTTGGTATATTCTGCTCTTTTCGTGCACTTCACCACTTGTATTACCTTTGCAAGCTCATGCCCTGCTGCAGACCTTTATGGAAACATAAGTGACTATTTCTTACCAGTGACAAAGCACAATTGTACATTATTGTCCTGGGTGAGACACTTGGACAAATCATTTGATGTCAATTTTGGTACGTATTGTTCTTCAGAGCTTTGACCATTGAATATGTTTTATTCTTTATCATATAGCTAAAAGATTAAAAATACATCTGTATATGTTTAAAAAATAACAATAAAATAACAGATGATTTTTGTTCTTCAGGCACTGTTCATTTCCAGGAGTTGTATTTAATGAGCTTGTACTTTGTAACCACAACAGTATGTGTTGTTGGATTTGGGGACATCTATCCATCTCTAACTGCAATGGTAAGTATTAAATCAGGAAAATTTTGGATGAACTTAACTAAAAATGTCTACGCTTTTTACTTTATGGTCATTAGAATGGGGATGGTTAATTGTCATGAAAATAATTCATACCTTTCCTATTTTTCCTTTGATTTGAGATGAAATAGGGCATAGCATGTTTTTGACAACATGTTTTGCAATTTTCTACTTTACAGTTTAGGTTTTATGCCTTTTCTTTTTAACTATTTTTCCATAAATCACACAATGGTTCTATGTGCTATGCATGTTTAGAGACTCCCTGCTTGCTTTATGCATCTCCAGCCACTGACTTTTCTTTGTGCATAAACCACATTTTTAGAAAGCTGGCATGAGTTTCATTATGATTGCTGCGATGCTGTTTACTGGCTGGTTATCAGGCACTGTTACTGCTATGCTGGCAAACACAGATGCTATGAGAGCTGCTTATACAGAGAAAACGGAGAGCATGAAACTGTTCTTGAAGGTATTTATTTTCATACAGAATCTGTTCCATCTTACTGATAACCAGTGTATCATTTGATTAATTTCCACAATCAAAAACAGTAATATTGTAAATTAGTACTGTTTGAAATAGTTTTTTAATGGCAAAGCCTAATTTTCAGAAACTATTACGCCAATCTACTTAGATTATCTTGTGTTATTTAATCTTTCTTATTATTAGCAAGGCTGAAAGTGATTGTGCTGCTTAATGAAGGGTGGAAAAATTGCTTTTTTCTGTTGCTGAAGTATTGAGTATTTTGGTTTTTAATGGACAGGGAGAGAACTGGGCACTCCAGAAGTGCCACATCAAGATGGGGAGTACAGAGTCTCTTTAATAGTGAAGAGAATACAAAAAAATGCAACTGGCCTTTAGAAAAGAGTTTTATCAATAAATGGACAAATGCTGCAAAAGGGAGATAAATCCAGCTGCAGCCCCACAGCGCCACATGTTTCAGGACACACACACACCAGGCCACCTGTCTCAAACTGGAAGTGAGGCGAACCATTTGGTTTAGGACAGATTTGGTCTTATTAGAGTCACACCACTTCCAGTTTTGTAGTGTAACTTTCTTTTGATAGACGTAATACAAGCTATTCTCACATGGATTTTGAAAATATTTATTGTTACTCATTTAGATCAATGTAGTTAATAAATGTAGCATCATGTAGCATACTGAATTCCATTTGACTGTAGGCTATTACGAGATAATATTTAGTAAAAGGGGTCATATGATGTTGCTAAAGTAGTTTCGCTTTCACAACAAAACACACAGCGTCACACACGGCGAGCTAGAGTGAGCAGCGGCCGGCGGCCTTGAGAACGGCGCGGCCAGGCGGGCTTGCGGCAACCACATGTGACGACCCCGGGCTGGACTCCGCTTCGTCCACGGTGAAAGCCGATCCGGCGATCCACAGCGCGAAGTTGATGTATTTCCTCAGCGACCAGCACGGATCAGCTCTAGGCATGACGAAGTGGATATCATTCTCTTTTGGAAGGCAAAACAAAGTAGTTTTGCTTTAACAACGAAAAACACACAGCGCCTTCACGACATGGCGGCAGCAACAATACTACAGTGAGAATAAAAGTTACGCATTCTTTCTTTGCGTTAACATTTGGGTGGCGTTATGCAAATCTTCCCACATTGTGACGTAGACATGTGGGGTCGTGTTAGAACAAGCCGTTTTAGGTAGGCGTGGTTGACTTAACTTTTATAAAGAATATCTCTTTGGATTTGAGACTTTAGTCTTTGCAATTTTACAGATCTTCTTTATGCACCAAGAGCTTGTAACACTTCAAAGAGAAAGGAAAAATTGAAATCGCATCATATGACCCCTTTAATGTTCATTTTGTAACAAATACTTAAAGGGATAGTTCACCCAAAAATTTAAATTTCTGTCAGTAATTACTACTCACCCTCATGTCGTTCCAAACCTGTAAGACCTTTGTTCATCTTCGGAACACAAATTGAGATATTTTTATGAAATCCGAGAGCTCTCAGACCCTGCATAGACAGCAACACAACTGCAATGTTCCCAGGTCCAGAAACGTAGCAAGGACAAGGTAAAGTGCAAGGTAAAATCATTTTTCATTTTAACTTTTGTGTGATCTATCCCTTTAAAGACAGAGCATGGACATTGAATGTCAAGCATACTTTTTATTTTGAAATTCAAAATATTAAAAAACTGTAACCTACTTCTTAAATAAAAAGAAATTTCAACAACAAAAAATATCACTTAAAACTAAACTGTACTAGAAATAATAAACAGCAAATAATTATCAACTTTTGAAATTATTATAATTATCACACATTAAAAGAAGAGTTCACTTTTAGTCCTCTTTTTTCATTGCATTTGATCAAAAAAGTTTTGACCCAATGTAAAAGGGTCTCTGGAATCTTGCACATTTTCGATGAGATTTTGTAGTGTGTCCCTACAAGAGGTGAAATTAAAAATGCATAACACACATTATCTCAACTTTGACAAAGTCAATAACAAACATAAAGTGCTCTGGAGTACCGTAACATAAACCCACAAACAATAAATGTAATAGAATTAGAACAAAGCATTAAATACAGTATATAATAAATAAATTTTTCGATGAGATTTTGTAGTGTGTCCCTACAAGAGGTGAAATTATAAATGCATAACACACATTATCTCAACTTTGACAAAGTCAATAACAAACATAAAGTGCTCTGGAGTACCGTTACATAAACCCACAAACAATAAATGTAATAGAATTAGAACAAAGCATTAAATACAGTATATAATAAATAAATTAAAAACAAAGTGGCCATGTTGTTATGTTTTAATAACTCTGCCCCTCACTTCCAGGTTTAAGGCCCATTCACACCAAGAACAATAACTATAAAGATAACTATATTAGCTTCCACATCAGCAGACGATATCATCTGTTTATTCTAAGCTCACATTATAGCAGTATTGATTCTGATCGGGTGTCAGTGTTTTTATCGTTCATCAGCTGGGAAAAGAAATGTTCTGAAAGTGATTCCAACGATATCGTTTCTCTGTGCCTTTAGCTGTGGTGTGGGCTTTGCTATTCTTTAATATTAAGAATGATTTTAAATCTATATCTTTATCGTTATCTTTATAGTTATCATCCTTGGTGTGAACAGGCCTTTAGATGGGTGGCCTGGCTCGTGTGTCCTGAAACGTGGCGCTGCAGGACTGCAGTTGGATACTACTGGGCAAAAAAAGCCTGAGATGAAACTGAATATCTGACTGCTAGATTGCAAATGCTGTCAGTGCTGCACAGGATTCTTTTAAGAACTGAGAGTCTGAATACCACATTAACTTGAAATGGAAATAGTTATTTGTAACATTATACATTTCTTTGCACTAACTTTTGATCATGTAATGCATCATAGGTAAATGAAATTCTTCAAAATAATGAATTTACGTTGGAATGATTGGAATGTTTCTGTATATTGTATGTATTGTATTAACTAATATTTCTTTTCTCTCTTTTTTTTGTAAGAGCCACAAAATAACTGGGGCTTTATATGACAGTGTAGTTAGATTTTACGTATTTCGATGGAAACTCACAAAAGGATTTGACCAGGAGAAACTGACTGAGTATTTGCCATCTTCATTAGTCGGTGATATATCAACAGTTCTTTATGCTGATTTTATAGCAAAGGTAAAATGTACTATTATTAATGTAAAGATTACTATAGAATGGCACTTAAATTATGTAAACTTATCTCTTTTCCTAGGTGTTTGGTCTTAATATCCAGATCAAGAAAACACTCGAATCTGAGACACGTCCTTTGTCTCCTGCGGCAATAACCAAAGCAGGGAAACTCAGTGTAATAACTTGAATGACAACTTAATTTGCTTGATCTTGCACAGTAGACAGTACCTGTGTTGCTATTTTTCCTTTTTTTTTTTTTTGGAATTAGATACATGTTGAAATTATTTTAATGAGATGAAAATAATTATCTGTCACTCAGATTTACAAGGTGTTGTTTGCAGGGACCATTTTTTGAGACGATGTTAACAAAGGAGTGTCTGGAGGAGTTAGAAACTGATGGATGCTTCATTCGCTTATTAGCCAGAAGAATTTCCCAATCCCTGTTCAGAGCCAATGATCTCATATATAAGAAAAATGACTATGGATCAGAGGTTATTATTGCAAGAACATTGGAAACATACTGTGCATCTGATTTTTGAAAATTTTGAATGGCTATATAAGCCTGAAAGGGTAACAGCATGTTAATGTTTATGTTCAGGGTGTAATTTATAGAGACACTTACATAATGTTCTTGCATAATGTTGGGTATGCATTGCAATTTAGTATTAGTCGGAGCTATAGATATATATCTTTACAAGTAAAGCCTCCCATCCCCCAAATCATCTTTTGACGTCCTTTCTTCAGTTTGAACCCTAATTATGTTTAAAAATTATGCTTTGTTTTGCTAGATGTATTTCATCCACAAGGGAGAAGTGGAGGTTTTATCAAAGGATAATACAGCAGTTCTTTTCAAACTAAAAGCTGGACAGTATTTTGGTGAGAAAAGTTTGCTGCTGGGAGAACCAAAAGCTGCCACAGTAAGGTTAGTATTGCTTTTCATTTTTTTTTAAAGGTGCCTTTGCATTTCCTTATGGAAGATGTTGTATAAGATGCCAGCAGTTCAATTCCTTAACCGTTCTAGAGTATGAGAAGAATAGGTCACTCCAAAAGCCACAGAATCTACCAACATCAGCCAGAGAACATTTCAATCATGTTGGAAGTTTTCCAAGTGTCAACAGGGTTATTAAGTAGTTAGCCCAAAGTATACTTTGGTTAATGTGTATGCTAGGGTACTGTATGTGTATAGTGCATGTGACGCACACAATCAGATTTTTTTAAATTTTTTCTTTCATTCATTCATTCACTGCCCAGACCCGTTTCACAGTGTTAAATATAGAGACAGAACAACAACAAACTACTGCAGATGGCAACAACAATAGACGCCCATGAGAGGAATAGCACAAAAACTGGACAGGCATGACATTTTGTAGTGCGCATATAAGTGTCTGTGTTCACACACTCTAGGTCTGCACGATAATGGTTAAATGGTCAATCACAATTGTTTTGCCAAAAACAACAACAACAAAAGAATATCTCAATGGAGACCGCTAAACTCCATCTTACATGTTTGCTGGTGTTTTCAGCTCATTAGTGTTTTTTCTGCAATGCAGAGAGACCACATGAGCATATTTGGCAGTTTGGGAAAAGTTATTAAATCACTGGGCATAAAATGTATCCATTTAAAAGAAAAGCTCAGATTGAGGGATTTAAACTTGACATTTAACGATCAAAATCATTAAAGCTTATGGAGGTTTGTTACCAATGCAAGACAACACAAATGCCAAATTAAAATAAAATGTTTTCAGGTTGAATAACCAGTGGCCAAATATTGCAGACGATTATGCTTAATAAATCGAGAGAAGCATAAATCATGATCACAATTAAAATATGATTCATTGTGCAGGCCTAGCACATGCTATCAAATAGTGTATACTCTGAAAGGCTAAGTATTAAGTGTTCATGTCAAAATCCTGTTCTTGTTCACACAATAATTATTTAAATCTTACTATGATACTATTACTATTTTACTATTACTATACTTACTATTTTAGTATTTTAAATGATTTGTTGCAGACTGGGGTTGTTCCAGCAGCATTAAGAAATGCTATAACTTCTATGCTGAAAAAAGAAAATGATGCCTCAGACCAGGGGTCGGCAAATAAGTTTGGCATCGTGCCAAAAAAAATGTCGCCACTAGATGGTGGGCCAGAACATAGTCAAAGGATAATTTAAGAAATGAATTGATGAAAAATGCAAATAGAATTGTCTGTGACAGACTGTTACAGTGTCTTTTGTAACTGGTAGTGAGCTGTTATTCTGTGTTAAATCCTGTAGAAGGACAGTCATTAACAAAAAGGTGGTGGTGTCCGGCAGAGTATGTGAGCGGAATGGAGCATCAACAATTTCCCCTCCGTGCTCCGAGCATTTAATAATCACTCCGCTCCGGGTTTACCATTTCCCACTCCACTCATCGCAGAAACACCGCTCTGCTGCTAAAGTGTTTCAGTATGTTTGAAATACCGCAGTTCTGTTCATAACGTATATTAAAAAATAAAATAACAGCAAAGTTTCAAAGTGGCTTATTGGAACAATAGTGATCAAACTTTTTTCCTACCACATGACAAGCTAATAACACGGTTGTCAGCATTAAAATGTATAATTGCTGCTTTTTGCAGTGCAAATTAAGTTTGTGATGAAAATAACTGTTTTCGTCAGTTATTTTACCTACGGATCGATGCATTTCTTACAGATTTCTGCTAATTCGAAATCAGATACAGATGAAGTAGCACTGTAAGATTACATTTGTTTGAATGCATTATTGAGAGACTGATTGCATGTGAATAAGTGTTGTAGTACTTGTTTAAATCATGAAATCGAAATCAAAACCACGCTCCGACTTTTAAAAAAAATCAGCTCCTCGCTCCAGTCAAAATCACTGGAGTAAGCTAACTGTTGCTGTCATGACAGATCTATTTCAGAACCAGCCGCTATCAAAATAATCTGGCTGCGGGCCACCTGTTGCCGACCACTGCCTTAGACCATTTAAAATATTACATTTTTGGCAAAAAATACTTGAGCGTGTTGTTGCCTCCCCAGATAGCAAAATTCCTGAGGCCCAGATCAGGCCCACACCTGACACTTTCATCTGGCCCACATACCGCATGGAATGATGGCACTTGGGCGGTCCGCTCCTGTTTGCCAGATTTGGGCCACGAGCAAGCCAAAAGAAGGCCCAATGTCAGCCATGAATAAACCAAATAAAGCAGAACTGGCCCAAATCTGGGCCACATTGATTTTAATTCTGGCCCAGCTCCAGCCCAGATCCAACACCTTGCTCTGACCCGCATACTGTGAAGAATGATGGCACTTGGGCAGTCCATTCGTTTGCCAAATTTGGGCCACAAGCAAGCCAAAGGAAGGCCCAATGTCATCCATGAATAAACCAAATAAAGCAGAACTGGCCCAAATCAGTGCCACATTGATTTTAATTCTGGCCCAGCTCCAGCCCAGATCCAACACCTTGCCCCGGCCCACATACTGTGAAGAATGATGGCATTTGGGTGGACCACTCCTGTTTGCCAGATTTGGGCCACAAGCAAGTCAAAGGAAGGCCCAATGTCAGCCATGAATAAACCAAATAAAGCAGAACTGGCCCAAATCTGAGCCACATCGATTTTAATTCTGGTCCAGATCCAACACCTTACTCCGGCCCACATATTGTGAAGAATGATGGCACTTGGGTGGTCCACTCATGTTGCCAAATTTGGGCCACAAGCAAGCCATAGGTAGGCCGCATGTCAGCCATTAAAATAAATAAATAAAATAAACCAGAACTGGCCCAAATCTGGCCCACATTTATTTTAATTCTGGCCCAGATACGGCCCAGATCTAACACCTTGTTCTGGCCCACATACTATGTAGAATTATGGCATTTGTGTGTTCCACTCCTGTTTGCCAAATTTGGGCCACAAGCAAGCCATAGGAAGGCCGCATGTCAGCCATGACAATAAATAAATAAATTAGAACTGGCCCAAATCTGGGCCACATTTATTTTAATTCTGGCCCAGATCCAACACCTTGCTCTGGCCCACATACTGCGTGGAATATTGGCATTTGGCCAGTCCAGTTCTGTTTGCCAGATTTGGGCCTCAAGTAAGCCGTAGCATTGCTGCATGTAAGCCAACCAAATAAACCAAAACTGGCCCTAATGTGGGCCACAGTTGATTTTTATTTTAACCCTGGTCTTCCCCACATTCCTCATGTGGCCCACATGCTGCATGGAATGGTGCAAGGCCACTACACAGCCACATTTTAGCTAATAATGAACCAAATAAGCCATAAATATACATTATCTGGGCCACACTAAAACTTCTTCACAAGTTTGAACTTAAATGCTTCTCACTCAGACGCTACCTACACAGTAAGTCTGTGAGTGTCATAGCTACGCTGTGTTAAAGAGTGCACAACGAAGATGAAAGGTTATATATTATAACCTTCTTTAATCGTCTTTAATCCAACAAGGGTAAATCCAAACACAATGTAGTACAGCAACCCACACTTGCGGTCTTGGCCACTTGAGAGCGCGTGCGCGCGACAGGAAGTAAGTGTGCAAGTCTGTCCCAGGTCTTCAAAATGCCAAAGTGCAGTGCCCTTAATGGATACTAAATCCACACTATCTCGAATACCGCTCCAGAGTGCTATTCAAGGCTAAGTGTATCCCATCATGCATTATGTTCTGGAAATAAATCGTGAGACTTTTTGCAGAGATCTCGCGAGAGGTGCCATATATTTGCCAAAACTGGCCCAGATATGGTTTAGGATAACTGGGCCACATTTGTGGCATCATATAAGGGCCACTTTAGGCTCACAGCCACATTAGCCAGTGCTCATTGTGCCATATCTTTGCCAAAACTGGCCCAGATAAGTTTTAATATACCTGGGCCACATTTGCTGAAACATATGTGGACCACATTTGGTTTACACCCTGATTAGCCTTTGTCGACTGTGCCACATTTTTGCCAAAGGTGGACCACATTTGGTTGGCACTATTTGGGCCATATTCACTATTTACCACATGGGCCACCTTAGGGTCACATTCATATTACACATTGCCGTGAACACCACATCTTTGCCTACAGAGGCCCACATGTGATTTGATAAATTTGGGCCATTTTTGGTATTTTACATGTGGGCCACTTCAGGCTTACATCCATTTTGTACGGGCCATAAGAAGGCCAGTGCCGTATCCTTAAGTGGACAACATCCGCATGCTATCTGGGTCTCATTTTTGTGACCATTTTACCACCAGTAACCTTTTTGAACTCCAACAGTCAGGTTTTCATAAATTTCACAGTACCAAAACGGCTTTAATCAAAGTTATCAAAGTTAAGTGATCTGTTGCTTGCTTTTGATTCTGGTGCAATTTCCATTTTCATCCTTCTTGATCTTAGAGCCACTTTCGATACTGTTGATCATAGTCTTTTACTTAATTGACCATTCGCAGGGAGCTTGATTGACAGGTGATCTTACCAATCAGAACGCGGATATTATGTGCCCCCATTGCTATCCACCATCTTGCCCGACAGTTATGGCCGCTCTCCATAGAAATCCATGTTAAAATGGGGTAAAAAAACTTTTTCAATATAACTAAATATAAAATGTGCACAGGGTTAAGCTGTGCTGTTGTTGGCTGCCACAGTAATGGCAATAAGCTAAAGGAGTTCCTTTAAAGTACTTGTTTTGCATACCAGAAAATCCGGTATACCGCTCTAATATTATGCAGAGGTCAGACAGATTCGACTGCAATACCAAAAAGAAGATACTATGTCTGCTTTTGAGGAAATTGATAGCAAAAAACAGACCACTCAGATCATTAGGATCGAGTCAGTTAGAAATACCAAGGGTTCACATAAAACAAGGGGAGTCCGCATTTAGTTATTATGCCGCCCGCAGTTGGAATCAGCTTCCAGAAGAGATCAGATGTGCTAAAACATTAGTCACATTTAAATGCAGACTCAAAACTCATCTGTTTAGCTGTGCATTTACTGAATGAGCATTGTGCAACGTCCGAACTGATTGCACTATATTTTATGTATAATCATTTTCTATTCTTAACTGTTTTAAATTCATTTTAAACCTCTTAAATCAATTTTGAAATCATTTTCAAAGTTTTAAATTCCTTGTTTTATTGTTGTGATTATTTGTTTTATTATTTTATTTATTTTATGTAAAGCACTTTGAATTACCTTTGTATATGAAATGTGCTGTATAAATAAACTTGCCTTGCCTTGCCTATACATGGCTTGCAGTGATTAAGTTAAAATACTGAGTGTGAAATAATAAAATAATATGTTAAAATAATGTGCGCTCTTATTCTGTGGATAAAATCCCATGAACTTCGCCCTGATTGGGAGCTGTATATGCACATGTGCTCTCATCTGTTTTTAATGCAGCTAACCTTGTATCGCTTCATGTCATCTTCCCACTCATTAAACTATGACAGGTCCTTTACTGCAAAAAGACGGTCATTGCAACACTGTAAAGTGATGAAACTATGGTACCGTGTGTTTTTTTAAAGCAATTTCATAGGTTTCACATTATATTATTGGCTCGGAAAATATGTAAATATGACTAGAAACACCAGAGACCGGAAATGTAAAGCACCGTTCCATTCTGGCGAGACTTCCACGTTCAGAAAAAGGTGGATTAGATTGTGTTTTATTAACATCTACACCTACCCTAAGCCTAAACAATAATGCAAAAACAGTCATTATTGTTGTACAGTATGACAAAAATTACGCTATATTTATGTGCGCATGATGTGTAGTGTGAGAGCGGCATTGTTTGTCGGAGATAGCAACAGTAACTAAGGGTGGGCAGGTCTTTGCGAACAGTCAGTTGCCTTGAAAGTCTATCTGGTTTGTCTGGAACAGCTTTAAAGTGGTTTAAATCCTATTTTACTGACTGTTCGCAGTTAATTTCTTTGGGTGGTTACAGGTCTGAGATTAGTTCTGTATGTACTGGTGTTCCTCAGGGCTCAGTTTTAGGCCCTTTACTTTTCAAAATTCAAATGTAAATATTTATTTGTCACCCCTTGGACATCTGTTCTGATCGCTTGGTCTCCACTGTCATTTCTATGCTGATGATACTCTCATCTATATACAGTATATCTGTATTCAAAACCTGGTGAAAATCTTGATCTGTTATCTTTCTTACTGTATTTCTGAGGTAAAAACATGGATGAAGAATAATTTCCTTTTCCTGAATAGTGGTAAACCCGAATTCATGCTTATTTTTTTCCCTTCGTCAAATATTTAAAGCTGGTTCCCTGACTCTGTCTGTTGATGGCTCTGTTTTGGAGACTAAAAGTAAAATGAGGAAGCTTGGCGTTACCTTTAATGCCAGTCTTAAATTTGATCATTTTGTAAAGAACACATTTAAAGCATCCTTTTTTTATCTTTGGAATATAGCAAGATTGCATCCTATGCTACATTTCTCTGTAGCTGAGAAGTTGATCAAAATCAACACTTAAAGGTGGGGTAAGTGATTTCTGGTAGCCAATGTTGATATTTCAAATCACCAAAACAAACATGCCCCTACCCCAAAAGGGTCTGGCCCTTATTTTGATAGCTCCGCCCCACACATACGCACGCAACCCAGGCAACGATTATGGCGGAATCTGCTGTATTATTATCTGCTGTATTAAACATATTATCTTACTTTTCGGACACACTTTGGGAGCTGACGCATGAAACAGACAGTGGAGGAGGTTTAGACACTCCAGGCTTATAGGGTGTGGAAATGAATGTGTCTTTATCATAGCTGAAGGGAACGACAATACGATTGCAGATTAACAAACAAGCGAACATGACACACAAGCATATTCAAGCAAAAGCCAGCATATATTAGTTCTGTGAAACAAAGCAAAACCAATGTTACTCAACTATCGAGAAGAAACAAAGCAACCTCGGCGTCCAATTGCAGACCTTCCCGCTCCTTGAGTTCTCTCCAGCGCTGGAAAGATGATCCGAAATTTACACGGGTCCTACTTCTTGCCTTATCGTAAACCTTCTTTTGTTCCGCAGACGTTTTCCTCTTTTGTTTTTTATATGCCATCTCTATCTTTCTGTCGTCGCTTGGCTAATGTCCGTCCTGTGCACTGAGCGCTCTCTCCGCATCATGAGTAGACACGCCCTTTACTGCTGATTGGCTACAAGTTTGTTTTGGTACTTGGCCCGACTCAGTTTTCTAAAGCGTTTTTGAAAAAATACATACCCTACCTTTAACAAGCTGCAATACTTACTACTTGGTGGCCAGGATCCTGACTGGGACCAGGATATGCAATCAAAATTGCTCCTATTTTGAAGTCTTTGAAGTCAAGTTTCATGCTGATTTTAAAATTATGATGCTGAAATACAAAGAATTACATGGCTTGGATCCACATTATTTATCCACATTGTTAATTCCTTACACCCCTAGATGCCATAGAAGTGTAATGAAATATTTTGCAAATATGCTGTATGTGTAGCTTGTTGATTTTTCTCATTTGTTTTTCAGAGCTGCAACAAACTGTGAGTTGTATGTGTTATCGAAGAAAAGCCTTGATGAAGCATTGAAGTATTACCCTAGCATTTTTGAGCAAATGCAAAGTGCAGCTGATGAGATGAAATACCAGTTACACAAAGGAGATCTTCAGATAAACACATTTACAAAGCCTGGCTCTGCAGGAGAGACTTTCCTTCGGACTGGATGTAAGTTGTTTAATGTTGAACTGATGCATTTAATTTATGTAAGATCAGGCACACAATTCATGACATGCAAACTACCAGAATTTCTTTACTGCTCACAATAAATCATACCAGCAAACTAGTCGCTTTTCGGCAAAATTCGCCATTTTGAATCAAAATATGTCATTTATGTGAATCGTGAAAGAGTGGATTACGCTTGTAGAAAAATGGTAAATGTGTCCACACCTTTAAAATGGGAAAAAAAACAATTACAGAGAAAAACACTTAATTTTCTATGTTTAAAAACTTGTGCGCTTTGAGTGAAATCACTGTCGTGTAAACGTACCTTATTACGTTCATATTGCAAATCTTCTTAAAGGTCCCATGAAGTACCTTGAATTATTATTATTCAGTGTGTTGACGTAATTTCAACTGAAACAGGAAGTCAGGGTGGGACATATCGAGCAGATCTGCCCCCTTTTCTAAATAGCCAATAGAATTTTATCCATATCTCTATAAAATATAGCATTCTGTATAGAATTCAAATGGGTCTGATATGTTGTCTCTGGACCGGAGCAGACTGTGTGCGCTGCGGTAGTTCACGTGAAACCATACTTTATTCACCCCAATCGAAAGCATATTTACACTGTCTGAATCGTTCCCTATCCACTATATAGTGCACTATGTGCCATTCACCGTACAGAAAATACTAATTCTGTGAAAAAAGTGACTGATTTCAGCTGCAGTTTCAGCATCTGTTTATAGTGTAGAGGGCATTCTAGAGAGCATCTGATTGGACAGAAAATCTGATGAGAAGCTGAAGTGCAGAGTGATGTCATCAAAATCATTAATCCATATTGGCGGAAATGAGAGACTGTAAGATTTGAATGCTTATGTCTTCTAAATGTAAATTGCAAGCTCGTAGACAGGAGTGTGTTCGACCAAAGTCCCTTTCTCAGTTTGACTTGAAGCAGCAATGCGCAGACCGATCGCTGTATGACATCAAAGCACCGCGAGAGCTACAGAGAGCAGATGGCTCCACAAGCCTTCGAATCGCTCTTGCAGTACTTTGATGTCCGTTTGGTCTGCGTCCTGCTGCTTCAAATCGAACACACCTCATCTCACAGCCGGTCTGTTTTGACGGTACACTTACGCGCACACCTGCATGTAAACATGTCGGTGGCATAGAAGTTCTTCATTGTGAGTTAAAGGGGTTGTTGCATCCAGTGGGGACATCATTACGGATTATAATGACTTATACGGTCTTTTTACGCGCTGCGTTGCATCGTGCCGTGTAAACATAAACCATTTCTGCATTTGTGATCGGAGAAATCACAAACAACAAGCCCTACTCTACACTGCCCAAAACTCACGTTTGAATCATC
>NW_015555928.1:80573-82044 GCF_001515605.1 Sinocyclocheilus anshuiensis | reverse complement strand
CCACTATCTTTCTTTCATCTCTTCTGATAAATTTTCAGTCAAATCGTTTTCTGTGTGCTAGATCAGAGCTAGAGCCCTGCATTTCAGCCCAGCCCGACGGGCCCCGACTTTTTTACGCCCCTCGGGCCGGGCTTCGGGCCAATTTTCACATCATAGTTTAAACACGGGCCGGGCCTCTGGCCTGTTTTAGGCTTCTCCTTATTTTTTATATTTTAGACATCCATCAATTAGTGATGAGAAAAATTGCCTCGCTGGTGGAAACAACACGAGACCGTGCTACCGCGACTGTCAAGAGCGGCTCGACGGTGTTTAGTGTCCCGCAGCAGCAGTATGTATGGTAAGTGCCGTCAGCGCAGCTGAACAGTTATGCGTTCAAATGCAAGCAATAGGCTTAAGCGTGCCGCAAAGCACCGGCAAAAGTAATTACCATAAATGTGACAGGGGGAAATAGTAAGGAGATATTTGAGTTATTTACTAATAAACTAGTGTTTTCTGAGTCGGTGTCGCAAGGATGAAGTTGCTGATCCTGACTTGCCATCTCCTCATTAGACGCACCTTTAGAGAGAAGTGCATCTTTTTTTTTTCTTTTTTTTTTATTTGTTTTATTTAGTTTAGTAGTAATTTAAAGCTTTCTATAGATATATTTATCATGTCTGTGAGACATGTATTCGCTGAGTTTTGGTTAATTATTGTGAAGCGTGCCTGTTCAAGACGAGACGGCAGAAAGCGCCTCATGTTTGTTTTCTTTATTTTATAAAAGCACAACGTTTTGTTGATATTGTGAGTGCACACAAATAAAAGTAGACCCTTTACAGTTACGAATGATGTATTACTCTTACCTTTATGAGCAAAAATGATGGCGTATCCACTGAAAAAAATGCAAGTGATCGCGTTGGCGCCTCCATGTCCTGCAAAGCGCGCTTCAGCTTCCACTCTCCGCACAAACTATTGGATATAGTGCACATTTATCTAGGTTTAACATTTAAACATTGTTATATGCTTGATCTGTTTTATATATATAGATTTTATTTTAGGCAAGTTGTGATGATTTGAGAAGGTTAAATCAGGGGTGGGCAGGCCCTTCCAGGCCACTTTCCTTCAGAGTTTAGCTCCAACCCTAATCAAACACACCTGAACCAGCTAATCATTGTCTTCAAGACTACTAGAAGGCTACAGGCAGGTGAGTTTTGTCAGGGTTGGATCAAATCTCTGCAGGAAAGTGGCCTGGAAGGGCCAAGTTTGCCCATCACTGGGCTAAATTGATCAAACATAGGCTCACTGTCTGCCGCTGGCCGCTTGGTCGTTACTTTAAAAAAAACAAAAACGTATATTTAACGAACAAAAAATGCTCCAAACGTTTTTTAAAATTAACTTCATAAAAAAACGAAACAAAATATAATCACTTTGCTATTACATACAAAACTGAACTATTTTAATAGCTGAAACAGTAGTATAAGCTGTTTTGGGAGAA
>NW_015555928.1:79534-79822 GCF_001515605.1 Sinocyclocheilus anshuiensis | reverse complement strand
GGCGTGCGGCAACCACATGTGACGACCCCGGGCTGGACTCTGCTTCGTCCACGGTGAAAGCCAATCCGGTGATATTTCCTCAGCGACCAACACGTATCAGCTCTAGGCATGACGAAGCGGATATCGTCCTCTTTTGGAAGGCCAAACAAAGTAGTTTCGCTTTCACAACGAAACACACAGCTTCTCCATGACATGGCGGCGGCAACAACAATACTATTCAATTCAATTCAAGTTTATTTGTACAGCGCTTTTCACGATACAAATCATTGCAAAGCAACTTTACAGCAA
>NW_015555928.1:62169-79443 GCF_001515605.1 Sinocyclocheilus anshuiensis | reverse complement strand
GAGACTTTAGAGACTTTAGTCTTTGCAAATTTACAGATCTTCTTTATGCACCAAGAGCTTGTAACACTCAAGAAAAATTGAAATTGCATCATATGACCCCTTTAAACAGACACAAAGTTCGCAATTTGTAATACAATACTGACTGTTTTTGCTCAAGTTCGCCAACGAAGTTTCAATCAAAGCCACAGCAGAACTGTTTTGTGTCTCCGAGCAACACAGCGGTTTTTCGATACTGAATGAATCAACGTTTTTCAACGTATCAAGCGAGTCGATGATTCAGTAACCCATTCATAGGCCCTGTTCCAAATAGCACCCTAAACCCTCGCGGTCTTCCTCTGAGTCTGCACTTTTGTGATGTAATGCCGCTTTGACTGTCGGGTAGAAGTCTGCTGCGGAGCTCGCCCCAGTGCGGGCTCGGCAGAAGTGCAGATCAAGGGTGCATAATGGCCGCAAAGGGGGCGCTCGCGAACACCCTTCTGAACACTAAAATGACAAATGGGACACCCTACGGTCTCATGGACTTAACGGACACGTGCACGCGGCGGCCATTGTAAGTCCATAAGACCGCAAGTGCACATGAAGTGTTCCATTTGGGACAGGGCCATAAAGACAGTAGTCACTTGCCTCGTTTTTGAATGAATCAGCCGTTTGAATGAATGACTAATGACTCGCTCATTAAAACAGTCATTTACCGTCATCTACTGGTGGTTTGGTTTCATATTTAAAAGTATTGCATTTTTCCCAACATTTTTAACTTGTATGTTCAAAAATATTTAAAACATTAATCTTATAAAATTATTTATACATTTGAAATTTTGTGGTGTAAATGCATTTATGGCACCTCAGCTTCATTAAACAGTCTGTGTAAATACATCTAATGCCACTTCAGATGCAGCTTCTGTTTCCTCTGCATTGAAAAGATGGAGTTTGTTGATAGTATGCACACTCTAATGTGAACATTCAAATTTGCAAAAATAAATTACTCCACTGCTCACAAAGAGAAGTATGAACATCGATGACAACAGAGTTGCACTGTCCAAAATGTTTGTGGTATAAACGTGCTTTTTTTACTTGAAGCATATGTCTTTTTCCTTTATGTTGTTGTCAGAGTGCACCAGAACGCTTCATTTAGAATTTCATTAAATTCTCAAAAATTTTCTTCTGGGGGGGATGCCCCCAGACCCCGTTACAAGGGTCATATTCCAAACTATGTCACCTTTTTGACCTCTTGTGAGTTTGCAGGTATGATAAATAATACATAGCATTAATCTTTTATAATCTCATTAGATCATTTGGCTTAGATAACCTCAACCAACATTAAAGCTGTTTTACATTATGGTCATGGAAAACTTGAAAATATCAGGGAATTTTTCGTGGAAAGCTGAATGATTGGAAAAGGCGTGGAAATTTCTGTAATAAATGTACAGTTTTCTTAGTTATGCTCTCCTCTTAAATGTTTTGTAGGCTGAAAATTGCTCTTGTGCACAGTAAAATCTGGAAAAATGGCACTCTGCTCATCAGGAAATCTTAAAAGCACACTGGTTACCACTCTTTACCATTTCCATTTATCATAGAGTCTCTAATAATTTGGCAAGTATAAAACAAGCATTTCTTTAGAGCTAGGAGACGGGCAGCAACTTGAGCAAATATACTACGACATTTCATGTAGAGCCAGTTGCAAAAGGAGCAGAAGCATTCTCTTGACTGCTATATCTGCATTCATCTCATGAACACAACATGTAATATGGTGTTTCTGTCCTTATAGGTGTAAAACTTTATAGGGAACACATGGCTGAGGAAGTGCACAGAGCTGAACTCCGTTCTCGTTCTTTGGGCATTAGACTATGCACATCAATCTCATCCATGCTCATCCAATTCTTCCTGAAGATTTTCAACACCATGAGAAGAATGCACAACAAAACCATTGATCCTGAGAACAATTTTCGAGTGATCTATCAGTACACATCCTGTCTGCTGATCACAGTTTTTTTCTGGGCAATAACATTCATGGTGTGTATGGTATCTCTTGTGCATTTTAGCAGTTCTCTTAGTTAGAGGTAATACAGTGAAATACAAAAGTGTTCAAAAGTGTCCAAATACTTTTTGGGGCCACTATATGACAGATAGGGATTTTTTTTCCTATCAAAGCTGCACTTCAGTCATTGAACATATTACTATTGCTAATTCTTAAGGCTCATTAACACTGAGAACTATATGAATATGAAGTTTAAAATGATGAAGACAGAGAAACAATCTTGTTGGAATTTTTTTTCTAGTCGATGAATGATAAAAACATTGACAACCAATCAAAATCATTCCTACTTTAACACATGTATTGCACTTATGTTCATAGAACATATATTAAATGTGTAATATATGTTATAGGTTTTAGTTTTCATTCTTGGTGTGAACAGGCCTTTAGGATTAGGGATATGAACAAACTTTTAACTGTGTATTAAACATAAGGGCTTTTCACACTTGAAATAGTTATCCCAGGGCCATTCTAAACCCAGGTAAACAGAATCCTGGGATATTTTGCTTCACATTTCACACGGTTCAGGATTAAGTTAACAATTTGTGAGTTAACAATTAATCCTGGGTATTCATGAACTGACGTTTCACACTATACATTCCTAAACCCTGGGTTAAAGGGTTAGTTCACCCAAAAATGAAAATTAGCGTGTGTTTTACTCACCCTCGAAGCATCCTAGGTGTATATGACTTTCTTCTTTCAGACGAATTCAGTCTGAGTTATATTAAAAATTGTCCTGGCTATTCCAAGCTCTATTATTGCAGTCAGCTGGTGTTGCAGTTGAACAGTCCACAAGTCGTCAAATAAAGTGCATGAATCCATAATAAAATGTTCCGGGGGGTGATTAGAGGCCTCCTGTAGTGAATACATGCGTTTTCTAAGAAAATTATCCATATTTCAAACGTAATAAACACATTTCTCTCACTTCCGGTATCTGTCATACACGGAAAGCGTTCCGGCGGATGACGCAGGACATATGCGCAGCGCGCGCGCCTCTGAGATGTGCTAGTCTCGCAAGTTTGTTTATAGGAGCAAAGGAAGCAAAGTTTCCTTACTTTAGCAAAGGAAAACCAGTCTACTCTTGGTTTATATCAAAATCCTCTGACATTTTTCTTTACAAATCCTCGGTTTGTACTTCTAATTCGTGACCGGCGTTTTGTTTTGTTCTCTCTCCGCATTCATTACTAATCACGCAACACCGACGTCTTACATCATCCGCCGGAACGGCTTCCGTGTATGACAGATACATAAAACACAGGCTAATTTTTATTTTTGGGTGAACTAACCCTTTAACTTTCTTATATACATTTTTGTGGTGTCGGTATCATTGATTGGATGAAAGCAACCCATGACCTGTTTACAGGCTCTAGCTTTGTGCATTCTCAATAGGCTATATTGCTGACTGTACTATCAAGCAGGGCTTGAAAACGAAAAAAAAATTCAATCGGTTCACTCCGAGTAGAATCGATATTTTAACGTTTCTGTTCCTGCGTCCCTCTGTATTATTACCGTTCCGAAACTGGTTCGGGTAGAAGAAATACCGGTTAATAACGTTATTTTATTTTTTTTTGCCTATAATAATAATAATAATAATAATAATAATAATAAAGTACAGCGTTTTCCTTACTCAAAAAGAAAAAGAAAAAAAAACAGGAAGAGATCAGGTAACTTTATAGCCTATAACCCGCTGCGCTTAGTCACAGCCAATACAGCCTCATCTTTTCTAGATTTTGTCCAAATGTAGGCTACTAAACAAAAGAAAAACTAAACAAAAGGAAAAAAATCTATCAACACTTTAAAGACATTAAAGTATTTTTAAGATATTTAAAAATGTTTGCTGCATTGTTTAAAAAACGCTACTTGTATAAGATTGCGTTTTGAGAGTGAAAAAAACAAGTCGTGTATAGGCTCACGTCGCATTTTATTAGGCCTATTACATTCAGAAATAATGTAGGCTAAAATGCCGGTAGGCTAAAGCAAAATGTTTACACACATTATAAACACAGTTATTAGTTTCTCTCCACAACAGATCCTCTAAAGTTAAGGCTATAAAAACGTCAGTCCAAAAACAAATTAATTTAAGGTGAAACTGATGCCTACCTCTCTCATTCGGCACGAATCCAAATGTTTCCATATTCGCGACATATCTGGATGCTTTAATATGATTTATTATAGGCTAGGCTTTTTTTTTTCGACGTAAAACATCATCCTTACATCGGCTATATCAACACAGTGAGGCGCTGTTCACGCTGAACACAACAAATTTTGTACAACGGAGCAGTGTAACTTTTTATTTGTTTCTTTAACTGTATTTTATTTTGATAATGAACAGGCTGCAATGTTGCAAAAATATTTTGTGTGTGCGCGTGAGGCGCCGGCGCGATGGTCATACCAATGCTGGTTGGTTATACAGATAGAAGCAAGACATTATTCAAAACTGTAAAGCTTTTGCAAAATAAAGAAATCTACTTTCTGCTGTCTCGTTTTCCTTTCCGAGAACTTTGGAATGCGTCACAATTAACCGTGTAACTCAGCACATTTTTTTCGTTCGTTTTGTTAATCTGTCAATGATTTAAAGTGCCCCCATGAAATCAAAATTAAAGTTTTTTGGGTGTTAGTATCAATATGTTAGTCTTAAGGTTATCTATAAGGCACTGTGCTCCAAAACAGTGACAAAATTCGCATTTAGAAGATATAAGCATTCAAAGCTTGCAGTTCGTCACTTCCGCCAAAACAGCTCAACGATTTTTTTGACATCATATCGTACTTCAGCTTTTCATCAAATTTTCTGTCCAATCAAATGCTCTTTAGAATCCGAAGTGCCCGCCCCCTACACTATAAAATAGACGCTGAAGCCGCGGCTGAAATCGGTCACTTGTCCACAGAATTAGAATTTTCTGTACAGTGAATGGCACGTAGTGCACTATATAGGGGCCGGAGAACGATTCAACATCAACACAGAGTAACGCTGCGTGTTTCTAAGCATTTCAGGGGATCTTTAAGTGAAATATATTTTGTGTATATGCCTATATTCCTTTTTATGTAAGCCTATAGTTTTATTCTGTTTTCTCCATTCACAGAAGCGCTGCAGGTGCGTGTGATTTGTTAAATCCTTTTTACACTATCCTCGGATAAACTCTAACGCCGGTGCATTGCCATTGCGACTTACCTATGATGAGTTCACAGCTGAGCAGGCATTTCACTCGTTGGATGCGTCAGCATCACATTTGCATAGGCCATACTACTGGAATTCGTGATTGGTTGACAGCAAATTTCAAATATTAAATGGAACGATAAAATAACATTATTAACCAGTTAATGCCCATTTCAAATGTTTGATTCTGTTCGGAACTATAAAATTTGATTTAGTTTCTGTTTCTGGTTCTGTTCCTGTCAAAATTTCGTTCGTTTCCAGTTTTCGTTCCTTGAACTGGTTCAGAGCCCTGCTATCAAGTTTTTCCTGAATGGACTTTTCGGACTATAAAAGGTCTGATTGAAGTGTTTTATGTCACCATTCGCTATTTTTGCCCCCAAACACTGAAACAACTTTTTATACAACAAGCGGTGTTTTTGTGACTGTCCAGTACATGTGAATATGAGGTACGCGATTGGTTTGCTGTCGGTTGCTAAGCAACTAGTCAGAACATTTTAAAACATTGTAATTAATTTACACTGCACACATTTGGCACCGCAATGCAAGGGTAACACTGCAAAAGGACTGCTAACCCTGATCCGGAGCAAGTGTAAAATTACAAGTGTGAAACGTGTATTAACCATGGGTTAAAAGTGAGTTTAGAACAATGATAACCCTAGGTAAGCACAGTGTGAAAAGCCCTATAATGGTTCATTAAAAACTCTTCAGACTTTTTTGAATTTGTGTTTATTTCAAGCTAATTATTACATGCAGTTACGCTGTCTGTTGTACAGGTTCTTACTCCAGAGGATGTTTAATTGTAATTGTCATCAATTACTGACAAAAACACTAAATATAAAAAAAGGCTATCATCTCTTTTTCTCTCTCTGTAGCCCACTGTGTTTGATGTTGACTATTATTTATTCTTGCTCACAATGGTTGTTGAGTTCCTTCAGATAATTGAGGTGAGCCAAAGATGATATATGATTTAAATTCAATTTAAGATTATTCCACTAACATAACACAAACATGCATTACAGCTGAGATACTATAAGGATGATGGAACTTAATTCTCCCACATTTCTTTCAGATCATCCTGAAGTTTCGCATTTGTTATTATGATGATAGTGGAACCTATATTTCAGAATACAGATCAACGTCCCATAACTACATGAAGAGGAAAGTGGGATTTGTCTTTGATATGGTCTTTTCATTTCCATATGGCCTTATAATATTTCACCAGATGAAAAAAGATCCGGCAACATTCTTGCCTATGATTATTTATGTCCGGATTGCTCACTTGCCACGCATTATTTCACTATTAGTGTTTATGCGGAGAGAAGAACAATCATTAACAAATAAGTATGTCTTTTAGTGATATTTGTCCATTAACCTGATTTACATTAATTACTTGTATTTTCCTAAAATATTGCATTATAGTACATTTTTCATTTGCAAAACAGTCACATTTGCCCTTTTTTTCTTGTTTTTTTTTGTGTTTTCAGTCTTCTGTGGATTAGGATGATCAAGTACTTTGTACATTCCTTCCTCTTTGTCCACTGTGCAGCAGTTCTCTGCATTTCATTTGTTGACAGTCATGGAATAATGTCATGGGTTGCTGAAACAGGTGAGGGAAAAATATATAAAAACATAAGATGATTGAAAGGAGTCAGCTCATGAGGAATCACAGTTTAAAAACATACTGAACTCAAATGTGGAAAATGCTCATAAAAATTTAATTACTTGGGATGTGCTGTATCTGCTGTTGTCTCACACTACTTAGGCCACAGATTCAGATCATGGTGTGTCCATTATTGTCCCACTGCACAGGCTGGAGACAAAGAACAAGGAGTGTCTGATGAAAGGGTACATTTATCCATTTCCAATGAGGAGGAGATTGCAATTTGGTGCTTTTTCATTCCAGTGCTACGACTGACTGTTGGCATCAGAGGTGGCAAACAGTGTGGCCCACCCCTCTGTTCCCTGTGGAACTTATTGGAATAATCTAAAGGCCCTTTCACACTGATTGCGTAACTTTGGTGCAAAGGTTTTAGTTCCGTGCTCGGTTCGCACTCTGTGTGAAAGTACCTTTTGTCATTGATTCACATCAAGCTCAATGTGAAACGACCTTAAAGCACACAGTTAGAACAATGTCTTTAAATTTCTACCAATAAGAAGAATACTTACATCTGAGAGATGTAAGTGTCCTGAGCACCTTTTCATGGTGCCATCTTTATCATCCTTGGGAAAGTGCTGTTTTACACCCTGACAAGATGTGTTCCATGGTGCCCCACTCTTCACAAAGCTTACATAGTGGATCCACCCTCAATCCCCACTTATGCAAATTTGTTTGTAGTTGAAGCTGTTCTGACCTTATGTACAAGCCTACTGAAGTGAAACATGGGGGAATTCCCAGCCACCTTCAGAGGTACCTGATCCTCCTCTCCACTCCCTCCACACTTGTCATAGGGATCTCATACACAGTCAACAGCCACATAAGTCTCGACAGCAGTCCGTGTTGGTGGATCCATACTTTGAATTTCCCTGTAGAATTTTTCAACCTCCTCAGCCATTCCTCTGTATGCTTTTCAGTGTGGGTGATATTATTTCCTGATTACCATACACCAGGATTTCTTTAGCTTAAAGGGGTCATCGGATGCCCATTTTGGACGGATGCACAAGTTGATATGATTCTTTAGGGTCTTAATTAAAAGTCTAGTCGGCGCCGATAGCCTCGTGGTTAGTGCGTCGACATATAGCGCAACTGGGCTCACAGCGACCCGAGTTCGATTCCTGTCTCGAGGTCCTTTGCTGATCCTGCTCCCCTTTCTCCACCCAATACTTTCCTGTCATCTATCCACTGTCCTCTCAAAATAAAAAGGCACAAAAAGCCCATAAACATATAATTTAAAAAAGTCTATAACATACTTTAGTTAAAATTTATCAATGGTAGTGTAAAACAACACCCCTTTTACCTTGTCAAAAACAGCTCTGTTCACAGCAGGCCATTTCAGTGCATGTCCCTTTAAATGCTAATGAGCTCTGCTCACCCCACCCCTCTCTTCTGTGGGGTGATGAGCCATTCTCATGAGACTATAAACTTTAGCCGCATTTAGTCATGGAACTTGCTAACTAGCACATTATAAGGAAAGGTGATTTGCAAAGATTCATAAAAAACGTATACTCACTGCTTCTGTAGGTGAATGATCCGTGCAGACATAGATGCATTTAGGTAGATTGGGGGCACATTCCCTTCAAAAACAAAAGTAATCCACTGCGTCTTCAGCGGCTCAGATGTCAGGAGTAAATGATGACTGCTATGTTCATTATTACATCCTACAAAAAAAACACCTCAATCGCTTAGGAGACATTCTTGTCTACTCCTGCTCTGGCATCGAAACACCGCTCATTCAGGGTGGGTCTATGCTTAAACGGCCATGTCAGTCAACAATCGTGGGAGGGGCCTGTGCAAAACTACGTCATTCTGCCAAGAATCTCAGAAAAGCCTGATCTGAGAAAGTGATCATTATTATTGGGGATTTAAAAAAAAAAAGCACTGGGTGGATTTTTATCATTATAGGGTGGATGTGTACACACACTGCCAACACACATTTATGTTCAAACAACATGTAAAAGGGAATTTAGTATCCGATGACCCCTTTAATCCTCATTCTGGCCCATGTTGCCATATGGTCAAGACCTGTCAATACCCACCTTGCCTCCACATAGGTTGTGGTTGTTACGGTAAGATCATCCATGAAACCTCTTATTGAGGGTTGTCAGATTCCCGATTCCATTCTTGGTCCTCAGGTCTCTTTCCAAGCAGCTGTTACAAGGAGATTCATTCCCATAATGAAGAGGATAGAGGAGATTGTGCATCCAGTCACAATTCCCTTTTCCAGGTCTTGCCGCTGGGTTGTAAACTGCGCTGTTTTGAACCATGACTGGATGCCTCTGAAATAGCTGGTGATCATTCCCTTGATGGACAGTGGGATATGGTAGTGGTCCAATGCTGCATATATGGGGGCATGAGGGACTGATCTGTATGCATTGGCCAAATCTAACCAGACCACTGTCAGGTCACCTTTGTTTGCTTTAGCCTCTCGGATCATCTGATTGAGGACTCCGGTGTTGCCCCAGACACCAAGAGAATCCTGGGATCCCACCTTTCTGGATAAAGTTGTCAATGTATCCATTCTCTATCATATAGGAGGTAATCATTTTAGTCAACACTGAAAATAATATTTTTTCTTCTACAGAGAAAAGTGAAATTGTTCTGAATTGGCTAATGGTTGAGGAATTTTCTTCCTTTGTCACAAAGCAGCCCTCCACTTTCTTCCAGCATGTTGGAATGGTGCCCTTCTTCCAAACTCTATTGAGCAGTTTCCACAGCCTCTGAAGGAACAGCGCCCACTTCTGGAATGCCTTGTATGGTATATCGCTTGTGTTGAGCTTTTTCCTGGATGTATTAAATGTATGGATGTTTGGGTTGGCACCCAGATGTTGATTTTTAAATGTGTCGCAATGGAAACTGCTCTTCATCTCTAGGGCTAGTCAGGCTCCTGGATTTTACTTCACCCAAAAGAGATCTGATGAACCTGAAAGGGTCTTTAACAAACTGAGCTCTTTTGTTCTCCCTCTCCTTCCTCTGTTTCCGAGTTCTTTATGCCCTCTGAAACCTGCAGAGAAGTTCCCGGAGTTGACCTGTCAGATCTTTAATGCCTTCCCTTTCATTGACAGGGCCTCTTTTAAACTGTTTATTGAGAGCTTTAATTTCTTTCCTCAAGTGGCGAATTTTCTTTTCTCTTCTGCTTAGCTGCTGTTACATGCACCTGTGCCCCTTCTTTCTACACTTGATGTATAGTAAGTCATTTAGTGTTCTTACAGTTCTTTCCGCAATGAGAATTTACTTCCAATACCTCTCCAATTAATGTTTTTTGGGTGAGCCATTTCTGTGTCCAAAAATCATTCCTGGCCGTTAAAATTAGGTCCGTCCTGTTGACCTTCTCATCCTCCCTCCCTCTAGGGAGACTCTGGGGGCATTGCCCATTACTGGTTGCTGTAGCTTGATTTGTGCCCTCTTGCGAGTGCTGTGCATAAGGTAGCTGGCCTCATACACCTACATCAATCTTTCTTGGAGATCCTCGGTCTTTCCACTGTCACCAAACGTCCTTGGTTACCATCCAGACTTCCTAGAAAGTCGTTGGTTGCCCAGAAATTCACAAGAATACTTAAATCTGAGAGATGCTTCTCTTACATTCACCTTGCATGTATGTAGCCTTGGCCAGAAGGAGCTGATATCATCAGACAGTGTCCAACACTCCTTGAGCGTTTTGACCCTGAACTGTAACACCCTTGTTGGGTCGGCAGTGATTACAGCCAAATCTCTGCCCATCTTCTCCTGGATTCCAGTTTTGCTTCTCTCTCCTATTCCATACAGTGGCGGCTCATTGGGGGAGGTAGGGGAGGCACAGCTTCCCCAAAATTTTGAGGTGAAAATGGGAGGAGGACGATTTAATGTTCATTTCAGTTCCTGTCTCAGAATGTGTATTTTTTGTTTGTAATTTCACAGCTGTAATACCATAACATGTTACTGAAGTTGGAAAGCGCTGCTTTTCAATCGCAAATATGCAGAATCTGCTGATGTAATTACAACCGCTAAATGATAGAGAAGGGGAGGGGGAGGTAAAAAAAAATTAGCCAATCACCATTGGGTGTTCACTTTCACCGCTGAGGAGTGTTGAGAAAAGAAACTTCGCAGGGGAGGCTGGCCTCCCTTCTGGTATATCAACCAATCATCATAGAGACGTAAATTACATGATATTAGTTTGAACGTCTCCCGCTGCGTTGATAAGTTCTTATGATGAGTAGCGATATTGAATATTTGATCGCCAACAGATTTACCAACCTGTCATTCAAACAGTATATATACAAATTAAAAATAAAGGGAGAACATGCCTAAGCTGGATATAGGCTACAGCAGTCGGCTTAATTAAATGGCACAACAGGCAGCTCTCTTTTAACACAGACTTTTAAGAAGGGATGGATGTTTGCTTCAAGTGATAGGCCAGGTAAGTGAAATTATATTATCTTGCTGTATGCGTGTCATTTTCTTTACACTTTCTGACTAAAAGCAACCAAAAAGCCATTTTAAAGTGGTCAAGAAAATAATAATAATAATCGGCAGGGATCCCCAGACCAATACAATGAGTGTGCCTCCTCTATTTTAAAACCCATGAGCCGCCACTGATTCCATAACCAACAAGAGGCTCTTTCTGCTGCCTCCCCCATCCTGTGGATTGCTACTTTTTTTCTCCTTTCCTTTTAGTCCAATTGCTGTGAACCTTGTCCATACCTACTGGGCCAGGAATCCTCTACCGTCAACATCTATTGGAAACAGCCATGGCTGCCACCCATTCTCCTGACAGTTTTGCAAAGGATCTTGATATCTTCAAAGTCTTGGTGGCATCCTTCTTCCCATTGGACTGTATGTATGATCAATATGATCTTCTTTGCCTCATCAGACCACAGAACCACATCACGTATGGGTTGTCAGGTCTACTTGGGGGAATTGCAGTCTTCCTCCCAGATTTACTCCCATCTCCAGTGCCTGGGCCTTTTGTAATGCTGTAGGTTGTTACATTACTTCTCAAATCACCACCAAAATACCATTGACAAGTTTTTTCAGAATACATAAGGGCTTTTCACTCTTTAAATAGTTAAACCGAGGCTATTCTAAACCCTGGATAAATTAAATTCTGGCTTATCTTGTTTAACATTTCACATTGTTCATAATTTACCTGGGGCTAACAGTTAATCCTAGGTATTCAAAAACTGATGATTAACATTGTACATTCCTAAACCCTGGGTTAATGCTCTTACTTGCATATTTGCAGTGGGTTATTAATTGGATGAACACAGCATGTAAAGAGTTTACATAAAGGCTCTAGTATTGTGGATCTGTACATTACAAACTGTACTATCAAGTACTCCAATTACAGTTTTTTTCGGTCACCATTTGACATTTTTCCTCTCAAATGCAGAAACTGCTGTTTATACAACACAGTGTTTGTGTGACTGTCCAAAGCATGTGAATATGAGGCAAGTTGCTGAGTGTCTGTTGCTAAACATCTACAGTAGTTGTAACATTCTAATGCTGCCTCTCTGCACAGACAGAACGAGCGGTGCGAATGACGGAATCTCCAGGTTGTAAAATCTGGCAAAGGTGTCCTGTGAAGACCATCCTGCTGCCAGACAAATATCCTGAAATCGACATACCTTTAGCCCAAGCCCACGACGAAGCCATTTTTCTCGTGGAGTGGGCATGTATTCCCCATGGACAGGCATCGTTCTTAGAAGCATACGCCAACGCGATCACTTCCACAATCCAATGTGACAGCTTCTGTTTCGACACTGGCAGTTCTTTGATATGGCCCCGAAACATGTAAACAGCTGCTCCGCCAGTCTGAAATGACTAGTCCTCTCCAGATAAGCTCGCAGAGCACGAACTGGGCATAGTGGGTGTGTCGCTGGCTCCGAATCCTGAGGAGCAAACTCATCTAGGATGATGACCTGCACTCTAAACGACGTAGAAAGCATTTTAGGCACATACCCCCGTCTAGCCTGCAGTTTAACCATACAGTCATCCTTACTGAACTCCATACACACAGTGCTCGTAGACAGTGCGTGTAAGTCACCCACCCTCTTACCAAATGCCAAAGCGAGTAAAAGCGCCATCTTGAACGAGAGCACCTTCAACTCTGCTGAGAGCAGGGGCTCAAAGGGTGGCTTGGAAAGTGCACTGAGCACTAAGGACAGATCCCACACTGGTACCATATTAGGGCGAAAGGGATGCAACCTCCGCACTCCTCTTAAAAAGCCCATCACCAGATGATGATTTCCAACCGAATGATCACTGAGAGGCAAATGGAAAGCTGAAATAGCAGCCACATACACTTTTAGAGTAGATGGCGTGCGTCCAGCATCCAAGCAGTCCTGAAGAAACGATAGAATGACAGACACATCACAGCTGGCTGGATCCTTGTCTTTCATTGCACGCCATGAAGTGAAAACTTTCCATTTCAAACTATACAGGCGTCTGGTAGATGGAACTCTCGCTTCTGCAATTATATCCAAGACTCGCCGAGATACGTTTAGTGTCCGTCCTTCGCGCTGACCTGCCAAACATGCAGGTTCCTTAGCTCTGGCCTGGTGTGCCACACCGAGCACTTTGCCTGAGATAAAAGATCTCTTATCTCACCCTGACTGGGCCACCTTGGACAGCATGTCCGCGCCACAGTTCTGACTGCCGGAAACATGTACTGCTCGAATCGACAGAAGGTCTGTGTCTGCCCAAAGATCATGAACGAATACCTCCCTGATAGTTGATATATGATACCACCGTCGTGTTGTCTGTCTGAACCAGGACGTGTCGATCCTTTACCAGTGGAAGAAAGCCTTGCAAAGCTAAAAATACTGCCTTCAACTCTAGGCAGTTTATATGCCACTTCGCTTGTGCACTTATCCAAGTGCCGTAAGCCGGTCAGCCATCGAAAAGGGCTCCCCAGCCCATCAATTACGTATCCGTAGTAGGGATGTGCGATATATATCGTCTGCGATAATATCGTAATTGTTTTAACAATGTGTGATTTGACATTATTGAGTATTTTGCAAAAACCATTCAAAACATCCCTACAGAGCGCACGCATACATTACGTGAAGTCTAGACTAGTGCGTGTGCGCATTTAGTGTGTTTTCTTTCACTGCATGATTCAGTCTATTAAAATGCATTTAGAATGATCACAAATTCAAGACATGATGGCAGAAAATTTATATATTTATACCACTTCATATAGTTATTCAATTTCACACGAAGAGTGCCGTTTTTCTCCAAAAAATACCATGATTACAAATGTGACATTGAATTCAATAAACAATAAGTTAATTAAGAGACTTACGTTTTAGACAACATATTGCTTGTTTTTGCTCTATTTCGCCAACAAAAATCATCCCGAATACAGCCACAGTGCCGTTTTGGAACAAAATACATGTGTAAATACATCTAAATGCCACTTCAGATGCAGCTTCTGTGTTGATTTAATTTGCTTGGTAACAGCCCAAATGTCTTACTTTGAATTCAGGTTGAATTCCCTGATTAAATGTAAGAATTTGACTCAAAAGATAAATGGACACTTCTAGAAAAAATGGCTTTATAAAAGGTAAAAATGCCCATAACATTTAAAAATCTGTTTAAACTTATTTGAAAAGATTCATTTCTATCAGTATGAACTGACCACCACACAGAATATGAAGAATATTAAAACATTATGAGTCAGCTGTCTTCGGCAGTCCTTAAAGTACCAGCACAATAACACACTCGGCAAAATATCGTCATCGATAAAATCCTAGAAAATAGAGATATTATTTTTTGTCAATATCGCACACCCCTAATCCGTAGTGATGATTTTTTTGTTGACCACTCTGCTCATCGAGACGCCCTGCTCGAACATCCTCGTTTTGAACTAGGGGGTTAGCATCAGCATGCATCTGCGAGTCACCAAGACGCGCAACTGGCCATTCTTCCACGCTCTGCGTGGTACTCTAGATTTCAGCAACAGCTGAAATGGTCTCATATGCAGAAGCCTGAGCTGGCACACTACAACTGCTGCTGCCGCCATACGCCCTAACAGTCTCTGAAAGCATTCCAGAATAACCACTCTCCCCGGTCTGAATGAGGTGAGAGCGCTGACCAAAGACCGTATTAGTTCTTGCGAGAGATGCTCTCTCATCAATCGCGAATCAATATCCATTCCCAAGAATGTGATGTTCTGCGTGGGGTGATGCTTGCTCTTCTGCACATTGATCGTCAGTCCTAGATGCTTCAGGTGTTCTAGAAGCTGACATCTGTGGTTTTCCAGTGTGTCCCGTGACTGGGCTATAACAAGCCATTCGTCCAGATAATTCAGAATGTGAATTCCACTCTGCCTGAGAGGGGAAAGCGCTGTATTTATACACTTTGTGAAAGTTCTCGGAGCCAACGCCAACCCGAACGGGAGAACTTTGAATTGATAAGCTCTGTCCTTGAACACGAATATCAGAAAGCGACTGTGATGAGGGGCTTTGATCTTGATGTGAAAATAGGCGTCTTTTAGGTCCACCGAGATAAACCAGTCCCTGGGCTGAATGTGCACAAGGATCTGTTTCACTGTTATCATTTTGAATGAGCGCTTTGCTAGCGCACGGTTCAGCGGTCTCAATTCCGGAATCAGGTGAAGACCCCCATCCTTTTTGGGGACTAGGATGTAGTGACTGTAAAGGCCACACTCCATAATCTCCGGGGGAACTACTTCTATTGCCTGCTTTGCCAGGAGAGAGCGAATCTCTGCTCACAAAATCAGTGCATCCCTGTCTGGCACATCTGACATCACGCCGCTGAAGCGGAGTGGTATAAACTGAAACATATACCATGTTCAGCATTCTGAAATTCCTGGAAGCGCACGCCACACGTCCATATAGTGAGAGAGGGGTTGAAGTGCCTCGTGACGAGTCCGGGACAGCTCGCTGTCTGATGACGGGGAACCACCCACCACTTGAGGGGTATCGTTGATGTCTTCTGCACTGACTGGTCCACTGGCAGACTGAGAGAGCGTGCGGGGCTTGCGCCCTACAGAGCGCTGTTCGAAAACGGGTCTCTGCTTATAACGTGCAATTGGGAACAATCGTGAGAGGTAAAAGAGCTCTTTTGTTGAACAGTGTTTGGTTTGTGTTTTTGTGCAAACTTTATTGGCAACAAACTGACACATTTCACCCTGTCGTCTGCAACACACGAGAGAACAGGTGGGTGCAACACAGCAAGACGAACTCTCTTGCAAAGCGGCTCGTCATCCGTCTCCCCGGGCAGCCGCTTCCCCCTCAGACCACCCCCCTCAGGAATGCGGCTGTGGGTCTGGCACAACATTTACAGGACAGGGCCCCATCTTCTTAGGATACCGGAACTGCTTCGCTTTCAGTGTCATGGCTGGCTCCGGGTCCATCCTCACGGCCAAGGAAGGAGTAGGCGGCGGTCTTTCGCGCCGTTTTGATCGCTGCGAAGAAGAGGATCTGGAGCGGGGCAGAGGTGCAGTGGACTGATCTCTCTTTGGCAAGAAGTGGCTCATCAAATTTGACTGTTTCTGGGCCTCCAGAAACTTTTCAGAAAATGAGCCCACAGCATCACCGAACAGGCAGAGCGGGGATATGGGCGTGTCCAGCAGCTGAGCTTTCTCCAACTCCCTTATTTCAGTCAGCATCAGCCAAAGATGCCGCTGCAGTGTGACCAGGGACGTTTTAACCATTGGGCTAGGCGGGGCTGAAGCCCCAGGGCCCGAGCAAGGAGGGGGCCCGTGATTGGCTGTGGAGTAGATTGACTGGAGCGCCGATCGCCAAAGCCACCACGACCCCACTTATTAGCGTTGTTATTTAGTTGAGCATTTCCGTAAATTCCATGCATTACCATTTGAGATTGAAACGTAAAGTCTGAATTTGGTTTACCAATCAAATGCATTTATTCTATATTTGACTTTTGAACGATATGCGCAAGTATCTATCAGGTGATTGCTGCCCAGTATGTCTGCCTTCACCTCTCTTCACTTTGTTCTGGAGTAATCTACACAGATTTTTAGGTTAGTTTGATTATTAACTGGATTTATATTGTTTTTGTGTTTGAACAAACTATTTAAGGGTTGGGAGATAATCCGGTAGAAATATATCAATCGTTGATTGAAGCGCGTCATGGCGTAGTCTAAGCTTATCATTCAAACGCATTTTAAGCAGGTTTTAAAACAAATGGTTTATACTGTTCATGGACATTACGCTGCGGGGCAGAATTCATTCTGGTAAATGCGAGCGTTAAAACGGTTTCTACCTGATACGCGCGGCACGCACCTGCTTGTATTACTGACTGAACTTTCGCTCCTTGTGGTTTTCGCTCCTTTTCGCTTCTTAAATGGTCAAATACACATAGTTATGTGTCAAAATGCCCGTCTTTGCGAGTATCCTCTTAAAAACAGTTATTTGTGTCTTGAATGTTAATAGTTAAAGATAAAGCATGTGTTAGGCTATATGAGATCCT
>NW_015555928.1:61163-61658 GCF_001515605.1 Sinocyclocheilus anshuiensis | reverse complement strand
TTTTGTGTTCAACAGCATGAAGGAATCTCATACAGGTTTAGAACATCAACAGAATTTTCATTTTTGGGTGAACTATAAAGCAGCCTAATATAGCTGCTGTTACCATTTGTGTCAATAATGTAAATCAAACATCAGAAAGAAAATAACTTCCTGTCCTTGACTGAATCACTTTTGTAACATAAATAAGAATGAATGTATATTGAATGAATATTGAATTTATACAGTGAAGACTATTCAGTCTATTTGCACATTTTCTTTATACAATATATTTATTATTCAGTGCTTTAAGTTTTTCAAGTAGGCCGTTTTTTATCATCTTTGTTTTGTTGTAGCCTAATTTGTGACGGTTTACTTGTCTTCAGTAAGCTTATTTTTACTTAGGCTAGTATTATTTTTTATTGATATTGAAATTGATAACAAATTATGATATTTCAGTGCATCAAGAATTTTGATATGGTATAAAAATCCTATTTAAAGCTTTATATATATATATAT
>NW_015555928.1:39720-60769 GCF_001515605.1 Sinocyclocheilus anshuiensis | reverse complement strand
CTGACTTTTCCATTTGTTGACATGACATGGTTAGATTCAGATGGTAAATATCATATATTATGTTGGGGTCCATATTAGAGAATCACCATGTTTGTGAATGAAACCATCATATTTAAAAACATGATATTAATCATATCATATAATAAAATATCATTTGCTGTTACTACTGTAAATATATATTAAATTATTATTGGATCTCCTTCAATACTTTCAGAATCTTTACTTATTAAAACGATTTTGTTTCTGTATTTTAAAATATATTTTTTTATATTAACACATTTTAAATGACAGCATATTTATTCTCCATTAATGTTCAATACAACGTATATATTTTTTCTGCAATTATACATTTTAGGCGCAGTGAATGGCACATTTTTTCTTAAGGTGGGCCTTTAGCCCCGTTGTACCCTATATATCTCTCTCTTAATGCGGCCCTGAGTGTGACGAGGCTGCCCATACAGCGACCGATTCCCTGGGCCATCTTCTTCATGGCCCTGAGCGCCAAGTCGGTGGCCAAATGCAGCTTTTTGAAGGCGGCAGAGTCTGGCCCCTCCTCATCCTCTGCAGCATCTTGGCTTGAAAAGCCTGGAGAATGGGCATAGTGTGGATCACGGAAGCCGCTTGGCCTGCTGCCATATAAGCCTCATCCACGATGTGGCTCGTGGTTCGACATGGCTTCGAAGGAAGCAATGGTGAAGATTTCCACGCATGTGCGGACGGACAAATATGCGCCGCAACCAGTGCTTAATTTGAGCCGGATCCTGTTCCGGAAAATGTCCGAATTTGGATTTTTGCATTCCGGTAATTGTTTTTAAGGATCTGGCGTTAGATCGTGACAGTGCGTGCGTGCATTTGAGAGTGAGCGCAGGTTTATGTATTTGGAGGTTATGTATTGGTCCCTGAAAGTACCAGGCATTAATTGGGCTCACGTACCTCTCATTCGGCACAAATCCTAATGTTTCCATATTCGCAATGCATTTGAATGAAACTATTATTTATAATGAAGAGGCTTTGTACTTCACGCGCCTTCGTATATCAACAGAAATATCCTCTTCACATGAGCAAAAATGTGCTTGGCATACAAAGTGGACCAGTTATACCACAGACTATTTAAATTGACCAGTGTAACCGTTTATATTTTTGGTTGACTGTATTTTATTTTGATAATGAACAGACTGCGATGTCAAGTTTGAGTTGCGAATATGTGATGTGTGTGTGAGCAAACTTTCCATCAAGTTTGTTTTTATAAATCTCACCTTTTGAGTAGAAAGTGGCGTACGCCTCTTTCAGGGCAGATTTTGTGCATATGCAACGGATATAAATGAGGCCCCAGGTCCCGCACGTCATCCGAGGGGCAGAGGCTGGGCTTGGTATAGGAAACAAGTGGCTCTCTTGAGCGATGAGCATGCAGGAACTGAGTCGATATGCGTTCATCAGAGGGGCCTACTGCATGTGGCTGCTTTGGCCTTTCCTCCCGCGGCTCGACTGCGACAGGGGGCAGAGGCAAGGGATTAGCTGCTGCTCCCCGCCCCCTTTTCCAGGATAGGGATGTGCCTTTACAGCCAGACAGCTTTACAGCATCTGTTTGGTTCTGATTATTATGTCTATCGTGCTGAAATCATGCATTTTAAAGCCATATCGGTTTAAACTTCTGATATATACGGTTTCTGAGTGCACACACACAGAAAGCGTCTTGTCAAATGGAATGTGAGTACTAAAGTTATCTTTCACACACAAGTTTGTGTTAAAAACACACAGTCAGTTATGTCTGTGAAGCTAAACAACTAGGAAAGAAATCGCAAGTTTATATTAGATCTGTGTATTAAGTTACAGCAATGTAATGTACATTACCTATACAGCTGTCTATGCTGTTAATATAGGTGGCCATGCATGCCATTTTTACGGGACACGTCCTGGCCAGGATTTCTGTATGTGGCTCTGTTTTCCTGTTGTCATACTTGCTTAAGGTAATGATTGACCAATAACGTGCAGGCATTGTACATAATCGATCAATCGTGGCATGTGAGAAGGTGGGATCTACAGAGAAAGGTCAAAGTAATCCAAATACGCGCACATGTTAGATGTGTTTGTTCGACACCGATCGTTGTACGACATCAAAGTACAGCGAGTGCGATTTGAAAGCATAAGGAGCCGTCTGCTCTCATAGCTCTCGCGGATGTCATACAGCGATCGCTCTGCACAGAGCAAACAGCCAAAACCTGGATATTTTAGGCAATATAGAAATCCTGGCAAGGACGTGTCCCGTAAAAATGGCCTGTATGGTCACCTTATGTTAATATGACTCAAAAATAAATAAATAAAAGCAGAAAATCACTCACTGCTCTTGAATGAATGATTTCTGTAGCTCAAAAATAAGATATTTCTTACTTGAATGCTGCTTTTAATGCTCTAGCATGAAGATAAACATGCCGGATTGTGTGCAGCTCACTCAGGGCGGTGTCTCTGCTAATTCGGCAGTGTCCGTCAACAGTCATGGGTGGGGCTTGTAAAATGTGATGTCATATTTTACAGATTCTGTGATTGGTAAGCTCGGAGACACTGCTTATGATTTAAGGGGATTAAAAAAAAGAAGCGGATGGATTGTTATAATTATAGGGTGGTTGTGTACACATACTGCCAACACACATTTATGTTCAAACAACATGTAAACGTGAATTTTGCATAATAGGTGCCCTTTAAATTACTAGTTTAAAATGAAATAATTCAAATCGAAAACAAAAACTCTTTCATTATGTAATCCGTAAAGATGCATTTCTTTCTAAAGGCACGTCCAATGAGGAGATGGCAATCAGGATCATCAGCTACATCTTTGTGACACTGACTCAGAAAACTGGTTGATTAATAAATAATTAAAATATCTCCTTACTATTTTTGGGTATTCCCAGTGAGATTGTGCTTGTGGCCCAGGTGAGAGTGGGGGGTAAGAGTCTTCTGAGCAGGCAGGAATCAGTATATGCAGAGATCTACCTGTGGAGGATCCATAACACCCAACAGCTTTCAGTCACTCGAGCCACTTCAATCTAGAAAAGAACTTCTCCCTCTTCTGTTTCCACTGAGGATTAAATCCTTGTCTAGGAGATTGACTGATTGCCATCAGCTGGGCTTGGTGATTGCTCCTCAGCTGGTTTGTGTGTGTTACCAGGGGCAACACATGATGAGCTGCTGCAACTCACCACTGTATTTTCAAAATTTTAACACTGTCTTTTATAACCCATTGCTTAACGGGAAAAGCTGCAAACTGACTCAATTGGTTGTAGTGAATTGTGTTTAATTGTTTTCTAACCTACATTTTACAATCAAAATAATAATATGCCTGCACTATTTTTTTTTTCCTTTACAGAGGTCTATGACTTCACTGATATGTATAGATACGCCACCTACTGGATATTACAGATTTACACAACAACAGGTTATGGTGATATAACGGCATCAAACCTTGCAGAAATGATTGCATGTGTTATGATAATAATTCTATCTAAAATTCAAGTGATTTATAAAATGGGACTTCTCGTCGCTACACAAACCAACAAGATGACACTGCAGGAAGCCTTTGAGGAAAAATTGCAGGTTATTGTAAATACTGCATATTTGAGAACAGTGCTACTGTATTTAACGTGTGTATGACAGAGTGTTTGATTTATTGTAATTATGTATTTCTCAATAACCTTGTCATCTGTTCCAGACTATTCAGGCACACCTGATGCATGAGAGAATCCCATCTACATTACAAAATCGAGTGACGCAGTTTTATAGTTATCATTGGAACCGCACTAAAGGGACATGCGCTGAGGTTTTGTTCAAAGGTGTCCCCCGCTGTTTGAAAATGGACATTGTGTCAAGGTAAACAAGCCTACCTAGTTTGTTTGGGCAGAATATTTTTTATAGACAAAGGATGAATCAAAACTATTGTCTGTGGTAATCACCAGCATTATGATGAAAGGAGGTACAAAGTTTCATTAAAATGTTTTTGAATTTGGTTATTGGCTGTAGCAAAAATAATTATTGACTCTCCAAATTGGCCAACACAATGTACAACAACATGAAAATGCAAACCAAGAAAGTGAAGAAACAATCAGAGATTTAAGACAGTCAGGAAGGCAGAAGGAAGAAAGTGCAACAAAAGAGACATAGACAGAAAATGTCAACAATACTGTGTAAACAAATATGTTTGGATTGGATTTTGAAGGTGGGGAGAAGAAAGAGATTTGACACTGAAGCATATTGGTGCTTCCCTATAAAATAACCTGGAAATTTCCTTAAAGGGGTGATTGCAATTTCACTTTTTTTAACATTAGTTAGTGTGGTATGTTGCTGTTTGAGCATAATATCTGCAAAGTTACGACGCTGAAAGTTCAATGCAAACGGAGATATCTTCTTTTAAAATTATAGCAGTTTAATGCCTACAAATATGGCTCATAGGGACTACAACGAGTTACTTCCCGGGTTAGTGACGTCACAAACCCTGATAAACCCCGCCCCCGGGAACACGCAACAAAGGGGGCGAGGCCATATTGCACTGCTTTAGAGAAGAGGAAGAGTTGTTGCCATGCGGTTCAAACTAGGGATGCACAAAAAAATCTATTCATATATGAATTGCGATTCTGTCATCTAACGATTTTAATGGATTCACAAGTTTCAAAATCAGTGTTCTAATCCTGTTCCTTGCGTCCCCCTGCTCTGCACACACTCTGCGCTTTCAGATCATTTTCACATAGCTATGAGAAGCGTTAAACATGGACACACACTCTGTTGCCATGCTGTAGGATAAAACAGTATATCAAAAGCTAACATAAGCAGTAGCATTTACAAATAACAACGTATCTAAAAGTGAGACAACAAAAAACATAATTAAAGGGATAGTTCACCAAAAAATGAAAATTCTGTCATTAATTACTCACCCTCATGTTGTTCTCTTTCTCCAAAATGGCGGAGGACGGTAACTCGGGAAGAAGAATTGCTGAATAAATTATGTTATTATTGTTTTCTTTGCACACAAAAAGTATTCTCGTAGCTTCGTAAAATTACGGTTGAACCACTGATGTCACATGGACTATTTTACCAATGTCCTTGCTACGTTTCTATGCGTCGATCGTGGTAATATCATTGCTGTCTATGGAGGGTCAGAGACATATCAGATTCCATCAAAAATATCTTAATTTGTGTTTCAAAGATGAACGAAGGTCTTACGGGTTTGGAATGACATGAGGATGAGTAATTATTAATGACAGAATTTTCATTTTTGGGTGAACTAACCCTTTAAGAGCTGTGTGCTTGCACAGGTTCTACGCAATCCTCTTCATCAATTTTCTCTGGGTCCCATTCGGGCTCAAATTGATAAGCAATATTGACGACATCATTGATTACAATACAACTGGAGCATATGCCACTGAGGTGAGGGGCGTGGCATTTCTGAACACGCACTAGGCGGTTTAGCGAATCACAACACACTGGGCCAGCTAACCAATCTGAGCCCATTGCATATTTCTGAGGGAGGGGCTTCATAAAAACAGGAAATCATCAGCGCGTTTATAGGAGAAGGGACAGAGCGGTGTAGAATAAAGGTAAATTGTGGGAAAAATTATTTTTTAAAAACTAAGCATTAACACATGTTAGACTGCACCCCATAAACACAATCAAGCCTCGAAAAAAAACAGTCAACCACCGCTTTAAAACTCAGGTTGCAAGGTTATAAGGTGAGACCTATCTGTCCTATCTGGTAGTATTCAGGTGTTCCTAGTCAGTAGTCCAAAGGCCATGTTGTGTACTGTAGTACTCGTGTGGTGTTAATGTTGCACACATTGTTACTATTTTGTGTTTCATTTAGAATCTGCATGCAGCATTTAAAGAAGCATCATTTATTCTCCCACCTAAGAGAACCTGTCATGAGGGAGCTTTCCACAAGAATTCGCTTCCAGTGTTTCCCTGTTGGTGAGCATTAGTTAAATCTTTGATCAGTCCCAAGCCTACAGCCAGCTTTACTGAAGAACTGTTTTTACATTTTGATGTAATATTGTTGTTTTTTTTAAGGAGAATTTATTTACAAAAAGGGAGACATTGCCACTGGAATGTACTTGATATTAATTGGCAAGGTTAATCTGTGCCTGGACACAAGAGGTAAAAACGTCTTCCAGCGTCTCTCTGCTGGAGCAGCTTTTGGTGATCACTTTTTATGGGAACATAAACACAGTGACACTGCCATAGCTGCAAACTATGTGGATATTGCCATACTCTCCAAAGACGCTTTGGAAGATGTGGCTCTCTTATGTCCATCTGTTGGCAAACTGTTAAAGAGAGCTGCTGAAATGCCACAGCTGTAGTACACTTGACACACTTGTTTATTTTAACTGATATTAGTTGAGCTGTGTGGTATGTTTTTTAGATTTATTAAGTGTAACTGCAAGTCCACTCTGCTAATGGAGAATATTTTGTTCATTTGCCATGTTCTAATTGAGTGTAACTTTTAGGAGTTTATTGTTGATATTGTACTGTGAATTAGTAATTTTTGTAATGTAATATTAATTAGTTATTGTAAAGCTTATTATAAAATGTGACTGCAGGTTGATACTACCGATAAAAGCTGTTTTTTGTTCATTTGTCATTTTATAACTGAATGTACAATCTTCTAAATGAATTTTAGGGATATTGCTATATTTTTGTAGTGCCTGAGAAATGTAAATGACCATAGAGTCTTGTCTTTTTTAACATATATATGCGGTTAGTTTTAAGTGTGGTGCTATCTTTTATGGCAACTAATATACCTTGTCTGGCTAAATAACAAAAAATACTAAATAATTAAAATCTTCAAACTTGCATAGCATTACTTTGTGCTGACATTTTATTCTCCATCTTATTCTCTGTATTATTCTAAAGCTGATGATACACGGGGCAACTTTTTGAGCAATGTTGCCGTCAATGGGCAACTAAGTGAGGCACAGGGCCCACGGCCGATCTAAAATATACAGAGAGAAATTTGTTACCCATTCTCAATGGGAAAGTGCCCATTGAGCAATGCTGCCCATTGAGCAACGCTGCTCAAAAAAGTTGCCCAGCAAAATTGCTCAAAAATTTGCCCCGTATATCATCAGTCTAAGAAAATACATCTATTTAATTATATTATAGGATTTGAAGAAAAAATATATTTTCTTCCAAATTATAAATGCAGAGGCTATTTGCATTAAATGCATATACTGTTAAAATGCTATTTACGCTAACTGAAAATAGTATTTTCTTTACACTAAGTGTAAATAGCCAGTCCCTTCAGGATTTCGTGGGACTTTTTTCTGATTTTTGCGGCCTAAATTGACTGATTTTGCTGCGGCTTTTCTCAAAATTTGTGGTGATATTTGCGGCATTTCTTATTGTTTTGCCGTGAAAAGATACCACAGACAACGTTCTTCTAAAATTGTTAGGACTTTTCTGACTTCGAGAACCATTGTATGGCTCCAGACTAACATTTGAAGACACCAGCACCAGTGCCGTTAAGTTCTACAGTCAACCACCGCTTTAAAACTCAGGTTGCAAGGTTATAAGGTGAGACCTATCTGTCCTATCTGGTAGTATTCAGGTGTTCCTAGTCAGTAGTCCAAAGGCCATGTTGTGTACTGTAGTACTCGTGTGGTGTTAATGTTGCACACATTGTTACTATTTTGTGTTTCATTTAGAATCTGCATGCAGCATTTAAAGAAGCATCATTTATTCTCCCACCTAAGAGAACCTGTCATGAGGGAGCTTTCCACAAGAATTCGCTTCCAGTGTTTCCCTGTTGGTGAGCATTAGTTAAATCTTTGATCAGTCCCAAGCCTACAGCCAGCTTTACTGAAGAACTGTTTTTACATTTTGATGTAATATTGTTGTTTTTTTTAAGGAGAATTTATTTACAAAAAGGGAGACATTGCCACTGGAATGTACTTGATATTAATTGGCAAGGTTAATCTGTGCCTGGACACAAGAGGTAAAAACGTCTTCCAGCGTCTCTCTGCTGGAGCAGCTTTTGGTGATCACTTTTTATGGGAACATAAACACAGTGACACTGCCATAGCTGCAAACTATGTGGATATTGCCATACTCTCCAAAGACGCTTTGGAAGATGTGGCTCTCTTATGTCCATCTGTTGGCAAACTGTTAAAGAGAGCTGCTGAAATGCCACAGCTGTAGTACACTTGACACACTTGTTTATTTTAACTGATATTAGTTGAGCTGTGTGGTATGTTTTTTAGATTTATTAAGTGTAACTGCAAGTCCACTCTGCTAATGGAGAATATTTTGTTCATTTGCCATGTTCTAATTGAGTGTAACTTTTAGGAGTTTATTGTTGATATTGTACTGTGAATTAGTAATTTTTGTAATGTAATATTAATTAGTTATTGTAAAGCTTATTATAAAATGTGACTGCAGGTTGATACTACCGATAAAAGCTGTTTTTTGTTCATTTGTCATTTTATAACTGAATGTACAATCTTCTAAATGAATTTTAGGGATATTGCTATATTTTTGTAGTGCCTGAGAAATGTAAATGACCATAGAGTCTTGTCTTTTTTAACATATATATGCGGTTAGTTTTAAGTGTGGTGCTATCTTTTATGGCAACTAATATACCTTGTCTGGCTAAATAACAAAAAATACTAAATAATTAAAATCTTCAAACTTGCATAGCATTACTTTGTGCTGACATTTTATTCTCCATCTTATTCTCTGTATTATTCTAAAGCTGATGATACACGGGGCAACTTTTTGAGCAATGTTGCCGTCAATGGGCAACTAAGTGAGGCACAGGGCCCACGGCCGATCTAAAATATACAGAGAGAAATTTGTTACCCATTCTCAATGGGAAAGTGCCCATTGAGCAATGCTGCCCATTGAGCAACGCTGCTCAAAAAAGTTGCCCAGCAAAATTGCTCAAAAATTTGCCCCGTATATCATCAGTCTAAGAAAATACATCTATTTAATTATATTATAGGATTTGAAGAAAAAATATATTTTCTTCCAAATTATAAATGCAGAGGCTATTTGCATTAAATGCATATACTGTTAAAATGCTATTTACGCTAACTGAAAATAGTATTTTCTTTACACTAAGTGTAAATAGCCAGTCCCTTCAGGATTTCGTGGGACTTTTTTCTGATTTTTGCGGCCTAAATTGACTGATTTTGCTGCGGCTTTTCTCAAAATTTGTGGTGATATTTGCGGCATTTCTTATTGTTTTGCCGTGAAAAGATACCACAGACAACGTTCTTCTAAAATTGTTAGGACTTTTCTGACTTCGAGAACCATTGTATGGCTCCAGACTAACATTTGAAGACACCAGCACCAGTGCCGTTAAGTTCTACAGAAGGTGGCACCAGCACCTGACAGCAAAGCACTCACCCTAATCACACATGTACATCTCGGAGATGTCTATTTGATGTCTGCATTTACATATGCAAGATGTATTTATTAGAGTGTTTGCTCATCTGCAATAAGTCTCTAAGCCGTTTCCTGTCAGATGCCAAATAGACATTTATTAGAATGCATGTAAAAGTGCTTCTGAGCCGTTTATCAGATTACACAGCAGATGTTTCCCAGATCTTTAGCAGACGTCTTACAGATGTACTTGTGCTGTCTGGGTAGTTGAGATGCAGATAACATTAACTTTTATTACTGCCATTCATAATGTCTAAATATAATATAATGAATACAAATATATATATATATATATATATTAGGGAGTGGAAATGGCTAATAAGTCTATAAGTACTTCTCTGCAGCCATCTACTAGTGATAATTTAATGTATTTTTATTTTTAAATAAGTGCTTTCCTACATTATGCAACTTGTAGTTTCATAAATGGGGGCAACCTATGAAGGATGAACAAATAATATCACATTAAAAATACCTTTCAAATTCAGTAATACTTAAAGCTTTGAAGTGCTGGCAAAAGTTGTGTGAAGCATTTAAAACCACTCGAAAACATTAGACCATTTCTGCCACAAGTTGTTCTTGTACCTAGTTTTAATTCCATGGTGAATGGTGGTGATTTGTGTTTATTGAACAATGTTTTTCCTGGTTTCCACATCAGTGGCCTTTGTTCTGATATCTGTAGCTTTAACAGAATTCTGTGCAGAATTTTAATGCTTCTCGCAAGATTTCACAGAGATCTTATTGATTCTGCAGCGAATTCAACTGCTTTTTTCACTGTATCTCCCAGCGCTGTGTATAACGGTGTTTCGTGATCGAGATTTTTTTTCCTCCTTTCATCGGGTCATCTTGCAAGTCTTTGGCAGTAAATTGAGGGTTTTTCTCAGTTGCTCTAATCAAACATTTTATGATATTGTGCTTTTTCTTCAACACCCTGAAAGGTTTCATGGTACAACACATTTTAAACTTATGATTAAGTCTGCCAGCTGTGGTCGGCACCGATAGCCTCGTGATTAGTGTGCTGACGTATAGCGAGTGACCCGAGTTCGATTCCCATCTCAAGGTCCTTTGCCGATCCTATACCCCCTCTCTTCACCCAATGCTTTCCTGTCTGCTCAGTGTTCTCTACTGTCCTATCAAAAAAAGGCAAAAGCCCATAAATATAACTTAAAAAAAAGTCTGCCAGCTGTCTAGGGACTTTCAGTGTCTTGTAATGTAACAATAGACTTAATGTAACAATAGACTTTCTAAGGTAAAAAAAGACTATTTATTCTTATAGGCTGTTTCTCCTAATAATAAAGATAATAAAGTTCATCTCTGTGAAAAAGAAAGCCTGTAATACTCAAAATAGTTTCGGTACATAAATGTGTGTGTGGTAGCGCAAGTATGCATGTATCCAGGACTGGGAGATATGGATGCTGCTCCACAGCATGTGCAATTTATGTGTAACTGACCTGGCTCTGCGGGCTACGAATATGACTGCCCAGGCAATTGGCAGGGCGATGGCCTGCCTGGTAGTGCTTAAGCGTCACCTATGGTTAAACCTCACGCCAACAAGGCCTCGGGCTCTTTGGCCCCACTGTGGAGTGTTTTCGCGGAGCAAACTATGCGCCACTTCCTGCCCAAACGCTCCAGCTCGAAGGCTCCACTGACTCAAAGCCTGCAAAGCTTACTCCATCGCCCAACTTAGCCTCAGCATTGGCTAGACCTCCATCCAAGAAGTCTCGCGCTTGCCTTCCAATCCCCCGTTCAGCTGTGGGTGCTGGAGGCGCTTTTCTTACTGTAAATGCTTGCCCCGTCCCACCTAATTTGCACACACCCAAAATACCACTGTTATAGCAGCCCAAATCACAAAAAAGAGCACTTTTTCTCTTCGCTATGACACAAATGCCATTCAAGAGACTTAAACCCCTCGCCTCCTAGGTTCGGGCTTGGGAAGCCATCCCTGGTGTGTCGAGTTGGGTTGTGCAGACTTAAGAATAAGGCTACTCCCTCCAATTCACTCACAGACCTCCCCATTTCAGGCATGTGATCCAAACTTTGGTTCAGGATGACAAAGCTCATGTTCTCCAAACTGAAGTAAAGTATCTGCTGACGAAGGGCGCCATAGAAATGGTCCCGCCAGTTCTAAGCGAGTCAGGATTTTGTAGACACTATTTCCTCATTCCAAAGAGAGACGGTGGGCTCAGGCCTATCCTCGATCTTAGGCACCTGAACCATGCCCTAATGAAGCAGCCATTCAGGTTGTTGACTGTGAAACAGATCCTCGGTGGATATAAAATATGTTTACTTTCATATCCAGATAGCCCCCCAGCACAGATTGTTTTAGAGATTTATGTTCGAAGGGGTGGCTTACCAGTACACAGTCCTCCTATTTGGACTGTCTCTGGCACCACACACTTTTACGAAGTGGATGGACGTTGTCCTCTCCCTTCTGAGACAGAAGAGAGTGTGTTTCATGAAGTACCTTGATGACTGGTTAGTCACAGTCTGATCAGAGTTCGAGATCTGTGCCTATCTCTACTCCTCACTCATTTGGAGCACCTTGGACTCAGAATCAATTTGGCCAAGAGCTCCCTGCCTCCCAGCCAGCGAGTTGCTTTCCTTGGTATAATTCTAGACTCAACCCAGATGCGGGCCTGGCACTGGAGCACTGGAGCACTCTGAAAATTCAGCAGCATCATTCAAATTAAGGGTTTCTTTTCCTCTCAGAGTATTCCAGAGGATGCTGGGCCTGATGGCGGCCACCACCTCTGTGGTTCTGTTGGTCCTGCTTCAAATGTAGCCCCTTCAATACTACCTACAATCCTGTGTCCTGTCCCGTGCTTGGCTTCTGGGATGCCTCAGCCTCAAGATGACCACCATTGTGTCAGAACTGTGGCCCCTTGGAAGGCCCCTCACCTGAGACAGTTGTCCAACTGGGACTGACCTTCAGAAGGAAGGTAGTTACGACAGACGTCTCCAACTCAGGTTGGGGTGCACTGTGTGAGGACAGGCCAGCGTACAGCTCCTGGTCCAGCCTGTAGGAATGCCTGCTTATCAGCTGCCTGGAAATGATACAATTTTTTCTGGCGCTAAAAACCTTTCTACTGGCCCTGAAGAGACACCACATCCTTGTCTGGTTGGACAGCATGACAGTGGTGGCCTTCATAAATCACCAGGGCGGTCTCAGGTCATAGCCTATACAGAATGGTGAGACGCCTCCTTCTATGGGCACAATGCAGCCTGCAATCCCTGAGGGCTGTACATGTGCCAGGCAAATTGAACAAATTGAGCAGACATGTTGTCCCAGGGCAGTGTGCCCCTAGGGAAATGGAGACCCCACCACCAAATGATTCAGATGATTTGGGATGTCTTCGGGAAGGCAGAGGTAGACCACTTCGACTCAGAAGACAACTCTCATTGCCCAATATTTTTCTCGAAGAAGCGAGACACACTGGCACATAAATGGCCCAATACACACCTATACGATTTTCCCCCGATCGCTCTGCTACCTCAGGTCATCAAAAGTCAGGGAGGTCAGATGATCAGTACTTCTAGTGGCCCCACACTGACGGATCCAATCATGGTTCCCAGAGTTGATTCAGCTGCTGTCTGCAGCCCCTTGGTTATTTTCATTAAGGAAGGACCTTCTCTATTCAGCAAGAGGGACAATTTGGCACCCCCAACCCAAGTTGTGCAGACTACATCTGTGGCCCCTCAATGAGAACCTTTGCAGCTCCCCATGAGGGTTGCCAAAACCATGTTAGAGGCTAGAACCCTGTCTATGAGATGCCTCCATGCCCTCAAATGGTCTGTATTCTCTGACTGGTGTGCAGTCCAGAATGAAGACCCATCTTCCTGCAGCGTGTTGTCCGTCTTGACTTTTTTTTTCAAGATGCTGGATAAGGGGGCTAGTTTTCTCTGCCCAGTCAGGGCCCTTTATTTGTATTTTTTATTATCTGTGTTTTTTTGTTCTGTCACTGTCATTCTGTTACACTGTGGAAGCTTCTGTCACGAAAACAAATTCCTCGTATATGTGTAAACATACCTGGCAATAATGCTCAATCTGATTCTGATTCTGATTAAGTTTATATAGAGTGCTCTAGCCAGTTTTGGCGATCAGAACAGCTCTTTGTGTGATTTAGAGGCTGCTCTAAAAGTCTGCTAGTTACAAAGCAGAGATTATCCCGCTGGATAGTGTGTCTTATGCCTCAGTGGGCTTATAGTGCCCTATTGGAGTCAGGGCCTCCAGGGGAATGACATCCTCCTGGGCTTGGTCCAGTGGAGTCTCCATTGGAGACATCTGTGCTGCAGCTGGCTGGTCTTCGCCATCTACCTTTGTTAGGTTTTATTAAGTAATTTTTTGTAAGTCATTTAACTTTGTAACATTTAACTAGCTTTAACTTGCCATAACATGCATTTGTTGCAAAATAGTTAGAATTAATAAATACGCATCAAGCTAAATTAACTAGTTGTACATTATTAACTTTAAGGATAAGTTAAACAATTATCCTTAAACATATATTTTTTTAAATTTTCCTTAATCCTTATAATTCCTTTAATAATTCTTTATAATTATAATATAGTGTGCTGTTCATAATATCATCCATTGTTATGCCCAATGAAGCCTCATCAAATGTGCATACATGCACTGAACACTTCTGAATCTGAACCTAACCTGTTTATAATCTCTATTATTATTTATATATAACTATTAGTAATTACAAGTTTCTAAATAATCAATATCCATCACTGATATGTAAATATGGGCAATTCTTTCAATTGTTTTCTGTGTAAAGACATACATGAAAATAATCAATTGTCCATTCTGTTATTTTTTAACAGATAATTTAATCTTAACTTCAGGATTGTGACATACTTTCCAAATACAAGGTCTCTCAGTAAATGGTGCATTTGTGGTCACATGCACATTGGTGTCAATGATACAAATGCTTTATGAAGAGCAGTCATCATCATAAGTAAAGTTTGATGAGCTCATCACTGACAGCAGAGGGCGTCAGCACACCGAGGTCAGTAAAGAGTAATGTGATGAGGGATGGAGGGGTGTAGTCGATCATGGGGTGCTCTTGGTTCAGATCTTTCACAGTTTTCAAGATATCTGCTTTATACTGAAAGACAAGAAACGAGCGATATTATGCATCTATTCTGTGTGATATGTGCAACTGAACAAGTGCTTCAGTTATCTTACCTTGAATCTGTCAGGTACGTCTTGCTGGTTAAGAGGGTAGAGTCGCACAAACTTAAAACTTTCTGCCACCACATAAAATGGTTTGTTGTGCGCCTTGGAGCACACAGCCATCTGATAGGTACCAATCTACAAAATAAATGAAATAATTTTACCAATCTATGAAATGAATGTAATAATAATAACATAGCTAAATGCATTTTGTTTTAAGACAAGACACTAAGCAAAAGTATGTATGTTTCAGACCTTGTTTATAACACCTCCACTTTCCACAACACCCTCAGCACCGACAATTACCAGGTCAACCTTCTCCATTATGTACCTGAAAACACACAAAATAAGCAGCGAATGTTTATATGCAACCAAAAACTTCAATAATTTTAATTTTATAGCCACAACACGATAACCAAAGTTTGGTGCTGAAGCTCACCTTAAAACCATCCATCAAGAGAATAGAAATGTTTATATTGCTGATATTTCTGATTAATAGTTTTTGGAATGACCAATTATTGAATTTGAACGCTGATTTGCAGAGGCGGACAGTAGTGAAGTATTTTTACTCTGCTGTAAAAGTACTTTTCAAGTGTCTGTACTTTATCAGAGTGTTTTTCTTTAGAAAACTTTACTTCACAACATTCCAAAGCATAATATTGTACTTTTTACTGCACTACGTCTCATATTAAATATAATTTAATACTTAATTACATTAGAAACCAATTACTTCCTTACTTTTACTCAAGTAAAAGTAATTCAAAGATTTACTTGAGTACAAGAAAGTACTAAATTTTTAATGTTCTTAAGTATTAAAGGTAAAACAAACAACAACTTTTATTTATGAAATGAAGTGCAGTAAAAAGTATGCCATTATGCTTGGGAATGTAGTGAAGTAAAGTTTTCCAAAGAAACACACTCTGATAAACTACAGATACTTTTTAAAATTTACTTGAGTAAAATAAAAATACTTCACTACTGTCCGCCTCTGGATTTGAATAGCGTTAAGAATTAAAGCATTAGTATTTTGGCATAAAAACAATTTTTCAAAAAAAGTATAAACTTACCCGACTGCAGCGTCAAGCACCACTGTGACGGGTATATTGAGGTTGCATAATTTTTGAGCCATAAGTTTACTAAGGAGCAAAAGGGGGAAAACATTCAGAAAAGACTAACATAAAAAATACTATGTAAACAATATACAAATGCACACATATTTTCATAGCAAGCTTAGGCAACATATTGATTCTTGAGGTCATGATTTGATACAAAATCGATTCTAGATTTTGAATCAAATTTATGATTTATGTGATTTATGCATAGATTTGATTCTAGTCTACTGTTTTGTGTTATTTTTCCTAGTAGACAGTTTAATAATAACAGTTTAATAACAGTTTGAAAAACATGCCACTGAATTAAATGTAAACCTTCAAATTTATTGTTTTCTCTTCCTATTTTAGTCAACCCAATATTATAAAACAAATGCCATTTAAGCTGACTCCAGTCATTAAATGACACACATGACTAGCATTCGTCAGTAATAAAGCAAGGCAAGCCTGGAGACAAACAGAAAAACTACTTCGTATGTACATAAAATTCCTTCATACAAAAATAAAAACTTTTGCAAATACATAATTGGTAAATAAAATAAAAATAAATAAACAATAGGACAAATACAATAGAAAAAAAATGTTTTTTAGATACAGTAGCCTAGGTTTATTTTGACTAACATGTCCTAAGAAATACTACAGAAATTGAATAATCAAATGTAAAAATAACACTGCATAGTCTTCACAGTATGAATTACATATAAACTGATTAATAATGAAAATACAAAAGTGATTCAGGTTTTTTTTTTAAACATCAACATTTTATTAGGCTGCTGTCCCTTTAAGAACGAATGCATGGAACCAATACACCAGTGGTCGGCAAAAGGCGGCCCGCGGGCCAAAACTGGCCCGCCAGCAATAATATCTGGCCCGCGCCGGCGCCCGCAGTCAGATTATTTTGATAGCGGCTGGTTCATGACAGCAACAGTTAGCCTACACAATCAGAGTATGTGAGTGGAGCAGAGCGCGGAGTGGAGCGGTGTGATTTTGACTGGAGCGAGGAGCTGATTTTTTAAAAGTCAGAGCGTGGTTTTCACTCGCTCCAAGAGCTCTCCATCACGAGCACAATTCATGCCAACAGCCTGTAATATAACTGCATATTTAGCAAGAATTCACATGTTAAATATATTTAGCTAGCTTGATAGAGTAGGATCACTCAAATCAGGAAGAATGTGAAGCTATGATGACGGCAATGGACATGAGCGTGAAGTTATAGTTCTCAAGGAATTTGTTCCTTCTAGATACTGAATATTTTCAGCTGAAAGCACGATTTAAACAAGTACTACAACACTTATTCACACGCAATCAGTCTCTCAATAATGCATTCAAACAAATGTAATCTTACAGTGCTACTTCATCTGTATCTGATTTCGAATGAGCAGAAATCTGTAAGAAATGCATCGATCCGTAGGTAAAATAACTGACAAAAATGTAGTTATTTTCATCACAAACAAAATTTGCACTGCAGAAATCAGCAATTATACATTTGGTGACAACCGTGTTATTAGCTTGTCATGTGGTAGGAAAAAAGTTTGATCACTATTGTTCCAATAAGCCACTTTGAAACTTTGCTGTTATTTTATTTTTTAATATACGTTATGAACAGAACTGCGGTATTTCAAACATACTGAAACACTTTAGCCGCAGAGCGGTGTTTCTGCGATGAGTGGAGCGGGAAATGGTAAACCCGGAGCGGAGTGATTATTAAATGCTCGGAGCACGGAGGGGAAATTGTTGATGCTCCACTCCGCTCACATACTCTGCCGGACACCACCACACAAATGTGGCTTTTTGTTAATGACTGTCCTTCTACAGGATTTAACACAGAATAACAGCTCACTACCAGTTACAAAAGACACTGTAACAGTCTGTCACAGACAATTCTATTTGCATTTTTCATCAATTCATTTCTTAAATTATCCTTTGACTATGTTCTGCCAAACTTACTTGCCGACCCGTTATACACTTTCTAATAAACTTTATGTTCACGTATGACATAGACTGTTTATGTGAATACTCCTCACGATTTTTACGCTTTTACCGCTTTGAAGAAACTGCCGTTTTAAGTATCAATAACGATTCTTAAAGGTTTTCCTCTATAGTTGTATATTAATAGAAAACTACTGGGTTCTGAAAAAATGTATGCAAAAACTGATCAAATTTAAACTCAGTCAAAAACATCTGAAGCCATTGTGCTTAGTTCCAGTATTACTGCATGTTATCTTTGTAGGGCAGAACAGTAGACAGCAAGAGACACTCGAGCAGTGTTGTAAAGACTCACCCTGCTGAATCCGGCTGTGATTCAGTGACATATACTGTGAAGCGTTTGTTATCAGCTGCTGCATTTTCCAGAACCTTTAAAACCACTCGGGACGATGAGTGTGTCAGGATTTTCTGCAGATGGAAAGTAGAAATGAGCAGAACGTCACCAAAAGAATGACAAAAAGACATGCCCCAATTCCTCTACTACTATACTTACAGCTCCATCTTTGATAAAGGTGTGGCACAGTTTACCCACTTTGCCCCGAGACAGGGATATTTTCTTCAGGAAGAGTTCACCTCGCTCTATCATCACATTCTTACATTGTGAGAGATCCTGTGAAAAAGGGAGAAACAGCAACCATCACCATAACAAGGTCGATCACGCCATGACAAGAAAAACAAAAGTGCCAACTGTGCATAATAACATCATAAAATAAAACAAAAATAACTACAGTGATTTAAGAGCATTTAAAACAATGGATATTTAATGACAATATTTCATTATTATCTTCCACGTTTTCGATTCTCTTGAACTGCAATGCACTTGAATGTGACACCAGGATTATTTATATAATTAACTAAAACTAATACCATAAAAAAATGTGTTAGTCGAAATAAACGTTAACTGAAATATTAAAAAACCTTAACTTATTTTATTTGAGCAAGTTTCCAAGGTAACATTTCTCAGTTTAAATTTATATACTCTAATAAAAATAACAAAAACTGGAAAAATACTATATAGACATATTTTTAAAAAGGAAAACTAATAAAAATGACCAAAACACAACAGAATTACTAAAACGTTAACTACAATTAAAACGAAAATGGAAAATATAAAAATAAAAACTAAATAAAATTATATTAATATAAACTATATAACTAAATAATTGAATTAAAATGATAGCATCTTAATGATACTCAATTCTCTAGATTTGAGTTTTCTTATAAACCTAGCACTGAATACTACGAATTTGGCTGGCCCTTTGATAAATTGTTTAGTTTTCTTTTATACAGTGCTTTGGATAAAAGCGTTTGCTAAATCCATAAATGTAAATGAACACTGCGTGGCACATTTGTAATTGTGACGTTAGAAAAGAGAAGCAGCATTTTCTGACAAGCAGATGAAGGCAGGATTACTCTCATTTCAATACGCTTGTCTCTTTTGAACCCGTGTAGTGCCAGTGAGCTCTAAACCCTGGAATGTGATGCGGTCTTAATTCACTAAACAGCAGCAATATTAAACAGAGCAACTAGACTGACTGAAATGTTGAACCGACCGGATGTTCCAGTGAGGTGAGACTGATGAAGCGCAGGAAGAGCTCTCCTCCAGATGACACCGCCACCGATGAATCCGTCTCTTCTAGTCTATGTATGGCTTTTGTCATGTTCTCTCGCAGGCCAAGGATCGTCTCACCTAGAGAAGCACCCGCATTGGTTAACATGCGCATCTCATATCCCTGCACACTTTCCTGAAAACAAGACAAAGCTCACTTTGATCCCTCTTGAGGAATTTAAGCAGCGATCGTATAGCAGCCACCGCTGAAGCCACATCTGGGTCTTCTCTGATCTGCGCTCGGAAATATTCCACCAGTTCTGAGAGGAAAAAAATTCATAAGTTAATACATTTCAGTGTTTAGCCAAATGGAGCTCGCAAGTAACCAACATTAAATTCCCATTGTGAGAATGTGAAGGCGAAGCATATTACAAAACATAAACACTTCAATAACATTCTGGGCTTTTTATGTTTTTTTTTTCTGTAACACTTTACAGCAAGGTTTAACTTGTTACCATGAATTAACTATTCAATTCAATTTATTTATCTACATTAGTTTACACAAACTAACAATGAACAGTTCTTCTACAGCAGTTATAAATATTACCTTAAATTAATTTGAACATTTGCACATTCCCTAAATCTAAAGTTGTCTTTTAACATTAACATTAAGATGATGCTGTAAAAAAATACACCGCAATATATTACATATTGCTCAGTGTTTGTTCATATTAACTAATGCATTAACTTATGTTAAGTGAGACCTCACCTTACTGTAGTTTCTCTGAATGTCACTCATAATAACGCAAAAGTCGTGGAGATAGATGCACATGGACACGGAACGCACATTTTGCCCGTCATATAATTGTGCAAAGCAAATGGAAAATCTGCCTTTATGTTTTTCGCAACATAACGGAATTAACCAAATCATTTATTCATTTATAATCTAGAAGGTGATCAGAAGACCACAGCTACTAGCAAAATGGCATGACCCATTATTGCAAACCTTATATACTACTTTGCGTTGTGTCTTTCTCAAAACTCACCTGCTTCTTCCATATTAAAACTGCTCAATGCGTCTCTGTTGACGAATGATGCGAGTCACGAGCAAATACTCTTACAACGCGTTGCTGATGCAATGTTCTCTCAAGACACTTTATGAGACTGAACCCGGTGAAATATTGTGACTGCCAACAGAATAAGGTTTATCCTACTAACTCCTTTCAAATTAACGACTTTGTCAACAGAATAATGTTTGCTTTATGAATTTATTTCAAATTATCACCGCTATGAAGTAAGCAAGTTGACTTGCACTGGTTCTTCTACTTCTTCTTCTGGTGTTAATGGCGGTTGGCAAACCAACTTAAATGGTGCATTCCCGCCACCTACTGGATAGGAGTGTGGAGCGCATAATGATTGGAAGTTTGAGAACTATAGCCAAAAAAAAAAACAAATATTAAAGGGGTCATATGTTGCGATTTCAAGTTTTCCTTTCTCTTTGGAGTGTTACAAGCTCTTGGTGCATAAAGAAGACCTGTAAAGTTGCAAAGACTAAAGTCTCAAATCCAAAGAGATATTCGTTATAAAAGTTAAGAGTCAGCCACGCCTGCCTAAAACGGCTCGTTCTAACACGCCCCCACATATCTACCTCACTATTTGGGTGGCGTTATGCAACTCTTCCCACATCTTCACGCAAAGAAAGAAGGCGTAACTTTTATTCTCGCTGTAGTATTGTTGCCGCCGCCGCCATGTCGTGAAGGCGCTGTTTCATTGTGAAAGCGAAACTACTTTGTTTGGCCTTCCAAAAGAGGA
>NW_015555928.1:27845-37360 GCF_001515605.1 Sinocyclocheilus anshuiensis | reverse complement strand
GATGAGCTTTGTAAAAATCGACGCGTTTCAAAAAGGCGGGGCATAGAGGAGAAACAATAATGTACAGTATGTGGAAAATAATGTGTTTTTTTAACCTTAAACCGCATAAACACATTTCATTACACCAAATACACCAAATAATGTTATTTTTAGCAGCATCATATGACCCCTTTAATAAAAAAACAAAACCAATTATTCCCACTTTATTTACTACAACTGTATCCTAAATTCTATTTATCAGTCTTGTTTCTTTTAAGAAAGTAATTAATTCATGAAATATTCTTGATTGCTTTGGGCCATTTCCTAACAGAACCTGAAGTGACAAATTATTTATTCCGAATGATTTTAAAGCTTGAATTAGTTGAAGTCTTGCTCCTTCATATGCGACTTGCACTTTCTTCTTCTTCTGCCTTAATGACGAATGGGTCATCTTTGGTGTGTACCAAAACAGCATGAGAATTCATTTTTAAGCTATATTAATGTGAGGATGTAATACTATTCTCAAAATAAATCGATATATTTCGATAGATATATTTAGTATTATATGAAATAAAACATGAAAATATGGAGAAGTAAGGGTGGTTATTATTTTACAAGAGTAACTTATTTCATGCTCCAGCACAGAAGGTGGCGGTGTGCACTTATTTAGTTGGGTCGCAAACCCTTCAGTGAATCCACAGAAGAAGAGCTCATTATGAGTCGGAACCTTATACAGTTTATGGTCGGAACACAACTTTGAACAATATTGGAGGAAATACTAACTGAAATACCTTTACATAGCGATTTAGAGATAAAGGAATCGCAATAATGGCCTCTGGTTTGTACAGCAAATAGACCATGTTTTAAAAATGTATTAAAAAGTAAACAATTGTGCGTTTAACTTGTTACTTGTTTCTTATAAATGTGTGGAAGTGTTTGAATGGAGTACATGAATTGTGATGCTCTTAAAGTAGACATGTAAAACAGTATGTCACGTGGTATATATGTGAAACTCACTAATCACGATCACTAATGTTTGCAGACGACGAAATTAATATTCTGGTCATTGTGTTAGATGTCAACCCTATTTGGTGGGGCCAGCAAGCTCAGCGGGAACCTCAGGTACTTTCATTTTTATATAATGTCATTTTGACCCTAATCCATAATGTTTTTCCTCATTGCCCTAAATTGTTGTTTTTTGTTAAAGTTCACTCTTTCAACATGCCTGGATTCTTTGATGGTCATGGCAAATGCCCATTTAGTGATGTCAAGAACCAACAAACTAGCCGTCATTGCAAACCTGTATCAAAAGAGGTAAACAGTTAACTGTTCTCAGAAAAATGTAACAAACATATTCTAAAACTATAAAAAATGTCTCTTTTTAAGCCACTTTCTATATCCAAGTAAGCAGTGGAAATCAGGGGATGAAATATATGTAAGTAGCGATGGCAAATATGAACTTCTGTCAGTTACCAATGAACTCTTTGCAGAAGAGATCAGGAATCTCATGGACAGAAGTAAGTTATTTAATGAATTAATTATTATTATTCAGGTTAAAGGAATAGGCCAGCTAAAAATGAAGATTTGCTGAAAATGTAGTCATTCTCTGGCCATCCAAGATGTAGATGAGTTTCTTTCTTCATCAGATTTGGAGAAATGTAGCATTGCATCACTTGCTCACCAACGGATCCTCTGCAGTGAATGGGTGCCGTCAGAATGAGAGTCCAAACAACTGATAAAAACATCACAATTATCCACAAGTCCAGTCCATCAATTCACATATGTGAAGTGAAACACTGTGTGTTTGCAAGAAACAAATCCATTAAGGCATTTTTTAACGTCACGCCATTGCTTGGCATTACGAGTCCCTATTCCATAATTTTGCTTTCTCGGGTGAAAAAGTCCATCTCCAAATTTTCATTTTTAGGAGAATTATTCCTTTAACAAAACTAAATGTCTTGGTTTCATACATGTATTACTTGTGCTGGCTGGTTTGATGCATATAGCTTAATATCTAATGCCGTTCTTGACTGTTTTTTTTTTGTTGCATTGTTTTAATGGATGATATTACAAGAGAATAATTATGTTTTTATTCTCTTTATTAACAGCAGAGGTCAATGGCAGTCAAACAGACAGCCTGTTGGCCGTATCACTCGCCAAAGCTCTGTGCTGTATCCTCAACCTCTGGTTTATGCAGATCAGCTGCTCAGATTTTCTCTTTTTATTTCAATTTAGACCTAAGAGTGTTTTGTGAATTAGATATGATATTTAAACTATAGACTCCGATTTTCTTTAATTTTTGACTCTCAGATATTCATCGAGTCTCAAAGGATGTGCAAGGTATGCACATTTTCCCCTGGATTATGTTTCACAATACGATAAAATCTAATCACATTGTGCATAAGTTCCATACTTTAGAGTGACAGTTATGTAAAGTTCTTTTAATCACCTCGTTTTAAATAGATCTCAGTATTTTTAACCCTTAGGCTGAACTCTCATGCGTTTACTTACAGCTGGACAGGACATGAAATCAAGGATTTTGGTAAGAACATCTTTGGGTTTAACAGCGAAACATGCAATGTAGGGCTGCACGATAAATCGCATGCGATTACCGCTGATTACAGAACCGGCTTTCTGACAAGATGCGCATTAAATATCGCATGCGATTTATCGTGCAGCCCTAATGCAATGTTTAATTATATAACTGCAGTACCATTTTTCATTATGTTTTTCAGGTAATAAAAGCTGCTGAGGATTCTACATTACAGTACATGAACTTCATGAATGTGACCTTTGCAGCACAGAAGAAGGTGGGAATAACAAACAAAATTGCATCATATATTGTATTCTTAGATATTGGATAATGCCTCCATTATTTAACTTCTATTCTCCCTGTTCTCAAAGAATATCCTGATTGATGCCTGTGTGTTGGACACTGACTCAGGACTGCTGCAGCAGGTATTTTGTTTGATCACAGTGGATAAGAAAAAAAATAATACATCAATTATTTGTTTTATTTAAAAAAAAAAAATAATAATAATACATCAATGTGTAGCAAAGTGATAACTCATTCAAATAGTGGTGTATATGATTGTTCAGACAACACACAAAAAATGAACAGATTATGTATCTTTCTACAAGGTTTAAGCACTGCAGCTGAATTGGGTGAAAATGTTAACTAATAAATATCACCATACTTTCACCAGTTAATTAAGAGTTTTCTGAAATGCAAATTAGGCCTTATTAAAGTAAATATGCACTAGTTTTCATACGTTTCCAGAACATTGGATAAAGCAACATACTAAAGGTTTTTCCAGAGGGGATTTGAAATAAATCAAAAAAATATATACTGTCAACAGTCAGAAAAAAATATTCACCATATTTTTTAGAAATAAAATGTTTAATTAAATGGTGCAAAAGATATCTGAAAAAACACCTCAATAAAATCCTGCGGAATATAGATAAGAATAAAACTGTAAAGTTTGATGTCAATGCTGCTGAAGATGAGAAAAAACTCAAAGATTTTAAAGATATGTATTGTAATTACAATCTACAGAAGAAAATAGATAGTGAAATAAAATAAACACTTCAAAGGGATAGCTCACCCAAAAATGAAAATGACCCCATGATTTAATCACCCTCAAGCCATCCTAAGTGAATATGACTTTCTTCTTTCAGATGAATAAAATCTGAGTTATATTAAAGAATGCCCTGGCTCTTCCAAGCTTTATAATGGCAGTGAATGGATGAAATTCAATAGTCCAATAGAAGTTTTATAAAGTGAGTCCATCATAAAAAAGAGCTCCACACGGCTCCTGGGGGTTAATAAAGGCCTCCTGAAGCGAATTAATGTGTTTGTGTAAGTAAAAATATCTATATTTAAAACTTTATAAACCATAATCTCTAGTTTCCTCTAACTGTCGTACACCCGTTCACGAGAGAGTGGCGTTCCAGTGGATGACGTAGGACATGGGCGTAGTGTAAGCTCAGGTAAATAAGGACATTATTCTTATACAAACACATCGATTCGCTTCAGGAGGACTTTATTAACCCCCCGGTGCCGTGTGGAGCACTTTTTATGATGGATGGATGCACTATTGGACTTCTATTGGACTATTAAATATCAACACCAATTCACTGCCATAATAAAGCTTGGAAAAGCCAGGACATTTTTATATATATATATATATATATATATATATATATATAACTCCTATTGTATTTGTCTGAAAGAAGAAAGTCATATACGCCTAGGATGGCTTGAAGGTGAGTAAATCATAGGGTACTTTTCATTTTTGGGTGAACTATCCCTTTAAATGTGTATTTTGCATGTTTTCTTTCCGCTAGTCTGAAATGATGTCATGGAGGCAAAATAGCCCCGAATTTTAAATCTCAATCTTAATGGTTTGCCTGCAGTGTCTTACCTTAAAATAGAAAGAAGTATCATTGTTTATAGTGGCACTTGTTTCTGTTTTAAACTAAATTCATGTAAATTTTTCAAACATTTGATGACACGTTTGCTAGTGCGTTGATTGTTTCTTTTTCGTAAGCGCTTGTTGTGACATCCTGGTAACAAAGCTTTGCTTCCTGATGGCCAAACAGATTGTGTCTGACAAAAGAGCTTAGGTTAGATGCCATATTGATTTTAACAAGGATGAAAATGAGCCTGTGAGAGAAAGACTTAGTCTTTACAATGGCATGCAATATATAAAGATCCTGGATCATGTCATTTTAAAACCAACTCACAACTTTTACAACTTTAAGACATTTTGTCAGCTGAACAGTCAGTATGTTGTTAAACAACATGAACACACTGTACTTCTATCCTTCACAGACTTGTTTACATTCCTGTCAAAATTAAATATGGCTATTTTTATTTGCAGCATTCACGATGCACATTTGAATTTTCATTATGTAATTATTTGATTTGATTAAGTGTGAAACAATTCACACTTCTGTTTGTCTTTCAACAGGCTTGTGACATAACTGGAGGCTTGTATCTCAGAATTCCCCAGAAGATCGCTCTCACACAGTATTTGTTGGTGAGACATTTGTGCAATTTTGAACTTGTGACTATCCCAATCAAAACTGTACCCTAACAGGTTATTTTATGTTGTTTTATATTTCAAATATTCTCTTGCTGAGACTGTAACTGCTGGTTGTGTGTCAGTGGGTATTTTTACCAGACACAGACCAGAGATCCCAGCTGTTATTGCCTCCTCCGGTACACGTAGACTACAGGGCCGCTTGCTTCTGCCACCGCAACCTGATTGAAATTGGCTACGTCTGTTCAGTGTGCCTGTCAAGTATGTTTCCATCTACCCTTTATTGCTTATCAGCTTGGAGAGACGCGTTTACATTTTTTTTGTTAGATTTAGGCTTGTTTCAGACTCTTGTGTCTACTGCATGCGAGCATCACCACAGATGTATGTCACACAACCGTTCAAAAGTTTGGGGTCGGTGAAATTTTTAAAAATGTTTTTAAAAGAAGTTCCTTCTCCTCACCAAGGCTGCATTTATTTGATCAAAATACAGTAAAAACAGTAATCTTGTTAAATGTTATTACTATTTAAAACTGTTTTCTATGTGAATATATGGTAGAATGTAATTTATTCCTGTGATCAAAGCTGAATTTTCAGCATTATTACTCGTCTTCAGTGTCGCATGATCCTTCAGAAATCATTCTAATATTCTGAATTGATGCTCAACGAACACTTCTGATTAAAGTGCCCCTATCATGGGTTTTTGAAAATTACCTTTCATGCAGTGTGGTAAAACAGTTAAAAAAGTTTTAATTCTGAAAGTGCACGTGTATAAAGTTATTGTCTCTCAAAAGAAAGAGTCGACTCTGAATCATTGAAACGAGTCGTTTTTAAAACGAATCCCAAGCCGTTTCATGTTGACGTCAACATGGAACATTAGCATATTGCCCGCCCACTTGTTGGTCTTTTCGTGTTGGTCTGAATGAAAATGCAAATTCATTTTTTGCCACTAGGTGCCGCTTTTGGAGCGGTAAAAAATAGCGGTTTCCCCGGTAAGGCTGTACACAAAGCAGCACTGCGCTCACAAACGCTGCTTTATCAGGCATTACAGGCACGATGAAATGAAAATGAGACCAGTCACCGCAGATTAGCATCACGCAAAGAAGGGGTTTGGAAAAATGAATCGTTGAGCGAATCGTTTGGGAGTCGTTGAGCAAGTAAGGTAAAAAATAAATGCATATTATAAGACAATGAAAGTGTTTTTTGACCTTGCATGCATGTCAACCTGTTGTTGGGGACTCCCAAAACCAAAATATGAACCTTTCATTACCCATAAAAGGGGCACTTTAATATCAATGTTGAAAACAAATTTTCAGTATTATTTGAAGAATAGAAAGTAAAAAAAAAAGCATTTATTTCAAATAGAAATATTCATATTATGCACTGCTCATGTTTACAGTCTGAATACTGTGAACTGATAATATGGTCACTGAAATGATGTGTCACTTACATGCTGCAGACATAAGAAACAGTTATTAGCTTGAACGTTCTGAAATGTACAGTCTGATCAAACTATATTAAATTTTAACTCTTCCTTTGCTTTTTTTTAGTAACCTTAAAATATATCAAAAGATCCTATATAGCAGAGAGATTGTTATAATGTGTGGTTTAACTGTGTTGCATCTTTTCCTCCTCTTCATTTACCAGTATTCTGTAACTTCAGTCCAATTTGCACAACATGCGAGTGAGTCTTCTTAACATTTGTTTTGAACTGATAACATGGTTTCTGCCATTTTCCAGTCAACCTTTAACACACTGTTCTTCTGTTTATAGGACTGCCTTTAAAATGCCACTGCCTCAGATGGCTAAAACAAAGAAGAAAAAAGTTAAAACTGCAAACTGACCTCATCAATAAATGTGTGTTGCACTTGCAAAGTGCCATTTAGCATTCTGTTGAATAGCATACTTTTTTTTACTGTGTAATTTGGAATTGTTTAAAAAAAAAAATAATGTTATGTTTATTTGAACAACATGTTTTGGTATTGTAGCCAACACTTTAAATAAAAGACCTCTGAATCAAAGCCAGTGAACTACAGTGTGTTTTAACAGCACATTCATGTCTCATGTCTTGTTTCAATTGAGTGGATTTCACTACAAATATGAGGTATTTAGATTTATTGAAATTACTAAAAACAGTAACTGTTTATCAAGTTAGGTCTTAAACTAAATATCATAACACAATATTTATAGTATACGTCACCGTACAGTTTTTATTACCCAGAAGTGCAAAAAATCGTCACATTCACTGCAGTGACTAACAAAATGACTTCCTGTTTATATAACTAGTTTTTGGTCATGGTGGGTTTTCTGTGCCCTACTGCCAACCACACACCGACTTCATCTCCACAGTGAATGGACAGAAACCTGCATTAGAGATGACAGTCTTCTGCCGCAAAGAACATTTAGACCTGCTACTCGGTCAAACATTCCAAGATCCTTAGTGGATGTTCAGTCATAAAGAAATGGTCCATACAAAATAATCCTTGTGCTTCGGTCCCATGATGTCATTTATAACACGCTGAAGAAATCTTTCACCTGGATGAGGGGGGAAAATGTATACTCAATATGTTGTTTATGCGGTGTCAACATACATAGAAATAGAAAGAATACTTGTACATTTAGCATTTTGTATTTAGCAAACACTTATGCAGAACGACTTATAAATGAGGAATTCAAACATGCAATGTATGTAATGCACAGAAAAAACCTGCTAAAAGTCTGTCAGAGATGTTCTGAGGAAGGCATACCTTTGTTAAGAGATCGCCTTGAACCTTAGTGTCCTTCTCAAACTCTACTTCAGCATCCAGAACCAACACCGGCACCTTCGCCAGGTGCTCAAAATGAACCCTATGATGAGAAAGAGAAGAGCACATATCAAGCACACGCTGCTGTCCTCATCACTGGTGGTTTGTACACAAAATATGGTCTATAATCATAAGCATAAGTGATTTGCAAACGTGTACTTTGCAATTATTAATCCAGTTTTCGTAGATTAGTAAACAATTGATGAGCTGTGGTACTGATTGAATACACATGGGAAAATAATATTTCTTGGACAGTTCTAAACAAATACGTGGGTGGATTTTGATGTGAGAAGACAACAGCAGAAGGACTTTTTTTTAACTGGAGGAAGCGTTATTATGAATTATTGGTGAGCAAGCGCGTGGTGATACAACTAACAAGTAAGAGCACTCACTTTGTACTCTTGTTGATGAGCCAGTCTTCATGTTTTGTGTGGAGTTTCTCGAGGTAATCAAGCTGAATTCCCTGTTCCTCCATTCGACCTCGTCTGCCTAACCTCTCCATGCAGGTCTGGAGAACATAACATTAAAATGCATCAACTTATATTTAATTATTCAAGTCGATTAATGAAAGCGATGCACACCTGTGGTGATGCTCGGAGATATATGATGCCCTCCAGTTGAATTCGATGACCAAACTGCTCAACAAGAAAGGAGTGCCAATCCTGATACACAGCCCACTCTGTTGAGTTTATACAGCCAAGCTCAAACATATTTAAAGCAAAGATGTACCTGAGAGAGAAGGATATACAAACTCAGAATGTAAATATAACCATGAAAATAAACATATTGAATCGTAATTCCCTTGTCTAAAAGAAGTGAGCTTAATTGTTTTGCATTTGCAGTTTACTTCAAATCTTAAAAGTATATATTTAAAACAATGTACTTGCAGATAATATAATATTACTGAAATATAAGGCCACTTAAGTGTGCTTTAAAGACAGACACTTTCATGACTGTTTCTTAAAGGGGTCATCGGATGCCCATTTTCCACAAGTTGATATGATTCTTTAGGGTCTTAATGAAAAGTCTATAACATACTTTGGTTAAAATTTCTCAACGGTAGTGTAAAACAACACCCTTTTTACCCTGTCAAAATCAGCTCTGTTCACAGCGACCTGTTTCAGTGCATGTCCCTTTAAATTCTAATGAGCTTTGCTCACCCCAGCCCCTCTCTTCCGTGGGGTGACGAGCAGTTCTCATGAGACTGTTTACTTTAGCTGGGAAACTTGCTAACTAGCACATTGATTTGCATGGAAAATTAAGAAATTGATCAATGAAACTGGAATAGAATCAAATAAATTTGCATCGGTAATAGTAACTCCTCCAATAGCACCTTGGTTATTAGAACAACCGGAAGTTGACTTAAATGTACATAAAGAAATGAAGGGAATGGGGGAGGGGTTTAATTTAAAAGCATATGTCAAAGAATATAGTTCGCAACCCGCCATAAAACCAAAAGAAGAAGAAGAAGAAGAACTAGCACATTATCAGGAAAGGCGATTTGCAAAGATTCATAAAAGAACTCAGTGCTTCTGTAGGTGAGGCTGGATCATGAATGATTTGCGTGAACATAGATGCATTTAAGCAGATCGGTGGCGCATTCCCTTCAAAAATAAAAGTAATCCACTGCGTCTTCAGCGGCTCAGATGTTGGGAGTAAATGACGACTGCTATGTTCATTATTACATACA
>NW_015555928.1:13085-27076 GCF_001515605.1 Sinocyclocheilus anshuiensis | reverse complement strand
CAACGAAACACACGGCAACAACAATACTACAGCGAGAATCAAAGTTACGCCTTCTTTCTTTGCGTGAACATTTGTTCAAATCTTCCCACATCGTGACATAGACATGTGGGGGCGTGTTAGAACGAGATGTTTTAGGTAGGCGTGGTTGACTCTTAACTTTTATAAAGAATATCTCTTTGGATTTGAGACGTTAGTCTTTGTACCTTTACAGATCTTCTTTATGCACCAAGAGCTTGTAACACTCCAAAGAGAAAGGAAAAATTTAAATCGCATCATATGACCCCTTTAAAACATGTAGGCCTGGTTTCACAGACAGGGCTTAGACTAAGCCAGGATAAGGCTATAGTTAAATTAGGACATTTAAGTCATTTTTTATAAATGTGCCTTAGAAAAAACATCACTGGTGTGCATCTTGAGTCAAAACAAAGGCACTGATATATTTTAAGATCAGTCAGTGCAAGTTTCTTTCAGTTGAAACAGTTTAGACTTACATTTTAGTCTGGGACTAGGCTTAAGCCTTGTCTGTGAAACCAGGGGGTAAAGGACTAGATTATAATTATAAACTGCTGTGAGTTGTTTGATATTAAATTTAAAGGGTTCACTCAAAAATGAAAATTCTGTCGTCATTTGCTAAACAGTTGACAGTAGCCATTGACTTCCATAGTATGCGGAAAAAAATACTACGCAAGTCAATGGCTGCCGTCAACTGGTTGGATACCAACTTCCTTCAATATTCTTTCTTCATTATTCTTTTTTGTTCAACAGAAGAAAGAAACTCGTACAGGTTTGGAAAAAGTGGAGGGCGAGTAAATAATGATGTTCTTTTTTGGGTGAGCTATCCCTTTAAAGTTAATACATTTTATATGTACTGAATTGTAATTTAATCATTAAAAATGTGTAATTACAAATATTTAAACAATTTTCATTAGAAATAACATCAAAATATATTTTAGTTTACAACAACTGCTTGTCAGTACATTCAGTAGTACCAGTACTTTAAAGGGGTCATATGTGGTTGCCGCAGGCATCACAGTATGGTGAGGGACGTAACATTTCTGTCACACGCTTGAGGAATTCGGCCAATCACAACGCACTGGATAGCTGGCCAATCAGAGCACACCTCGCTTTTTCAGACCGATGAGCTTTGTAAAAATCGACGCGTTTCAGAAAGGCGGGGCATAGAGGAGAAACAATAATGTACAGTATGTGGAAAATAATGTGTTTTTTTTACCTTAAACCGCATAAACACATTTCATTACACCAAATACACCAAATAATGTTATTTTTAGCAGCATCATATGACCCCTTTAAGTGGGTCAAAAAACACCTAAGCACTCAACTAATTGCTAAAGTATGCTAAAGTGTACTTTTCACAAGGGCAAACCTATTTTTAACATGTAAAAACAGGAACAAAGTTTCATCTGATTTAAAGAAAAAAGATAATCAAAAGAAGCACTGTAGTTTTTGCAAATTATCAATAAAAAAAGTTACTGAGCAATATGACCAACTATGAATTATACACTCAGTGAAAATCTTAATTAACCATCACCTGTCACTGTAGACAGAGCGCTCGTACACCTGTACCGGCGTGCCTGTGGACTGCAGTAATCTGGCAGCAAGGGGCTGCAGATGTGTGCGCATGCGACTCATGCAGGAGAACGTCTGGAAAGTGTAGGACCAGCGCTTTGGATCATGATACATCATCTCTAACAGGTTACTGGATGATTGCTGAGCACCATCCACAGTCTGCTACCCAGAAAGGAAAAAACACATTAGTGAACATAACATACTGTGAGTCAAGCTTCCAAAAGGTATTTGGACTTATTTCACTGCTTATTGAGCAGAAAGAGCATTAAAACATTTTAAAACATCATTAGAGCATCTCAGCCCCACACACACAGGACTTCAAACCAACCACACCCACTGCAAAAACTCCCATCTTCTCCTTCTGTCCCCTCACTGAGGCAGAAGTATCAAAACTTCTGCTCTCCAGCCATCCTACAACATGCCCTCTAGACCCAATCCCCTCACACCTCCTCCAAGCAATCTCTCCTACACTTTTACCAGCACTCACACACATCATCAATACATCTCTGCTCACAGGCACCTTCCCCACTGCATTCAAGCAGGATCGGAGCTTTATGTATCCCCCAATTGTAAGTCGCTTTGGATAAAAGCGTCTGCTAAATGACTAAATGTAAATGTAAAACGTGGCATTTAAAGACAGCACACTTGAATCAAAATATTTCACAAATACTTGGTTCTACAGGACAAAACAACAGATATACGGTTTACAATTCAGACAATAACTATATGGACACTTTCTGTACGTAACTGAAATCATGAAATACACCTGTGATTAATAGAATAAAAATAAACCAGTTGATTACAATTAATTACAAGTTCTCATCATTTGATATTTTTATATCTAAATAATCAAATTGACTTATGTAACATCATACAGACTCTATTTAATTATTGCATGTACTTCTTGGAGCTTGACATACATGTACATATATGATCTTCATTTATGAGGGTGAAATATCACTTCAGTCCACTGTCTCAGTGTTGATCTGTCGTCTCGTCTGTGACTAGTGTAGTGAACACTGACCTGAGTCGGTTGGTCCACATTTTGCCATTTACTGACGGGCTCTGCTATCACTTCCCAGTCCTGTCCTGCATTCTGTAGCAGCTTGGCAAATGTTGACTTCCCGACCGCTTTGGATGTTTAGAAGACACACTACATTACCAACTGAACTTTAAACTAACACTAAGTTACACGTGAGAACCGGTCTGTTAATGGGCATATGCCACATTAGATAACCATGACTTTATTATTTTTCAAATTTCATTACACTCACATAACCAGTGTAAACACGAATCATGTGTAAAAGAAAAAAAACTATAATAAGCAAAACATACCAATGTTTCCTTCGATCGAGACTCTCTTTATTTCATTGCTTCTACTCATGTGGCTGCTCGCAAAACGGTAAAAAACAGCGCTCGAGAAAAGGCGTTTTATCGTTCTCATACTCATCCCTGACATCACACAAAAATAATATTACATCATTCATACATGTATAATACTGTCTTGAACATTTTATTTGCACTAAGCATCTCAGCAGAAACGTGCTTCCGGGTGAGGAAAGTTTTAGTTTCAAAATAAAAGTTTCGCTTTTTCCTTTTTGAAAAATATCAACCTTACAACATCGTTAAAAAAAATAACAAATAATAATAAAAAATATATATTTTACTACAATAAATCTTATAGTGCATCTTTTATAAGATGTCTAATACAAATAATGCAAAATACAGTGTAATTCATGAAAACAAAACTAAATAAATAAATAAAAGTATTAACAAATAAGCATTTTGTTGTTCAAATGACATTTGGGAATTTTTACGAACTTTCATTGGCTATAACCTAAACATTAACAAGACGAAATGCTTTCGAAAATCTGATTATAAACATTATTGTGAGTAGAAATAAAATGAAAAAGGAAAAACAAAATTAACCTGATGCTACATTATGCATGAAATACTGCTTAAAAGTCTGAATATAAAATCTCTTGAGATTCGCCTACAACCAACAAGTCTTGTAATAATCTTCACTGTTGAATATGCAGCCACATAGAAACGAACACATCAAAAATAATATTGATCTTCAAACTTGTACAAAGCAATAATAAAAAATGTTATATTGATCCCTTCCTCCAATACATCTTAATTTTTTTTCACACATTATAAAAGTACTGACTAAAAATGCTGGTTTTATTTTTACTTCCATCAAAACTAAACTCTGATATTCGTTTTATATCCCCATCCATCACAAATACATAAAAAAAAAAAAATAAAAAAAAAAAAGACCTACAGTGTAATACTGACAACAGAAAAAAACAAACAAAGAGAAAATCCACACATAAATCAAGAGTTTTCAGGATGACTTCTTCTATGAGCTTCAGGAAGCACAGCTGAGATACAACGAAGACAATCAGTGCACAAAACAAATTCAGACTCCAAAAAGTGGACAGGACAAAAGAAAGGCTTTCTGGAAAATGCATTAAGGCTGACCAATATGGTATTCATATCAGTGTTTATCTATCCTTGCTGCCTAGTTTCTCAATAAGGTCCTGCAGGGGTGCCAGCTCTCTGCGATCAATGAGATTGAACTCCTAAAAAAAAAAAAAATATGTAAAAATTGTAATCAGTTCAAGAAGAGTATTGACCAAACAATTTAGACATTGTCACTCATGACCTACAGTACATGTGTGTGTTAATGCACTGACCTGTACAAAGAAGATAAAATGCTTGAAGGAGGTGTTAAGATGAGCTTCCTCCTGAAGCTGCATGACCGAGTCAAAATGCTGATGGTAAATATGAGCATAAACCCTGAACAGACGCTTCAGTATAGTCTTTGCCACTGACATGAAGTTCTTTGGGAAAGGAACGCCTGAAGGGAGTAAATAAATGCAATAAATGAGAGAGCCTTTCTGACAAGCTTACACTATATAACGATTAATAACAAATAACAAACCGATCTTAGATGGGAAGAGAGTTTCCTCATCCAGCTGATCCTGAACCCAGGTCATCAAGTAGTCAATGTACTTGGGAGCAGAACACTTGATGGGTTTTTTGATGTTGGTGCCGTCTGCCCAGTGATATTCATACCTTTATGAAAAAGCAATTACATTTTAGACAAAATATCCACTATTTATATAATAACAGTATATAAACATTTCTAAAATGTTATATTTTGTTTAAACCTCATGTTGTATTCTGGTCATTCTGATCCGTAGAGGATTTTCTTTTTCCTGAAAATGCTAGTGAATATTATCACACTGGACTAAAACTTGCTAGCTTTGACTTTATAACAACTTCCCTTAAAATTGGATAATTTTTTTTCTGCCTTGTAACACTGTGTAACACAATGATAAGCAATTTCTTGTCAAGCTATATTATCGCCATATATTGTATATATAATATAAATATAAATGTAAATATATATTGGATTCAATCTTTTTATCAACTTGTTTTCTTTCAATTAGCACAGGTTTTGTATTTCTTTTTGGAACTGATCGATTGGCTGCCTCATTGATTGGAGCTTGTGCACCTCAGTTTTTGAATGATAAAGCATTATTTGTGGATTATTTTGGCACTGTTCACTCAAAAACTTGCATAAACTCATATGAACAAGGAGGACGATCAATCGGTTTCAAAAAGAGACACAAAACCTGTGCTATTTGAAAGAAAAACAAGTCGAGACTGAATCCAATATTCTGTGATAATATAGCATAATGAGACATTTACAATACATTTTTTTAAAAGCTGGTCATCTCTAACTGGAAACACCGAAACAGGTGAAGGATTTTCAGCACAGCACAAAGTTTAAGTGAAAATTCTAAAGCATTGAAAAGAAGCTATTTTATTTTACCTAGGCCCCGCAGACATAACAGAGCAGCTGGTTTCTGTGCAAAATTCAGTGATTGTGCCATAGAGCATGTTGATCTGGTTGAAGAAGTCCACAGCTGAAATAAAGACAAATTAATTAATTTGACGTAGTCATTTGTTTTCTCAAAAATACTTACACAAACTCACTGTTGACAATTTAAAGGTATCCGAGTTGAAGATTGGCAGCGTGTTCATTGGTGATAAAACGTCCAACAATAATGTAATTGTTATTATTTTCTGATTTAAATGTACCATCAAAAGTATTTGATGCCGATACATTGTTATCACTGATACACTGCTCCAGGTGTGTGTGTGTGCACTTGGATGGGTTAAATGCAGTGCACAAATTCCAAGTATGGGTCACCATACTTGGCCACACGTCACTTCACTTTCACGATTAAATAAATACTCATTTTAAATGACCAATTTTACCAAAAATTAAGGACATACAGTTTCAAATCAATAACGTTTATCTAGCAGTAGGGGTGTGCGATATTGACAAAAAATAATATCTCGATATTTTCTGGGATTTTATCGATAACGATAATTAGACGATATTTTGACGGTTGAATCATTTAAACGGTTGATTCATTCAAGAACGAAACACCGTCATGTTGCTCAGAGACACAAAACAGCGCTGTGGCTGTATTCGGGATGATTTTTGTTGGCGAAATAGAGCAAAAACAAGCAATATGGTGTCTAAAACGTAAGTCTCTTAATTAACTTATTGTTTATTGAATTCAATGTCACATTTGTAATCATGGTAATTTTTGGAGAAAAACGGCACTCTTCGTGTGAAATTGAATAACTATATGAAGTGGAATAAATATATACCTTTTCTGCCATCATGTCTTGAATTTGTGATCATTCTAAATGCATTTTAATAGACTGAATCATGCAGTGAAAGAACGCACTCTAAATGCGCACACGCACTAGTCTAGACTTCACGTAATGTATGCGTGCGCTCTGTAGGGATGTTTTGAATGGTTTTTGCAAAATACTCGATAATGTCAAATCGCACATCGTTAAAACAACAATTACGATATTATTGCAGACGATATATATCGCACACCCCTATCTAGCAGCTGAAATTTTACGGAAAAAGGTTTCGTTTCGAAATAGATCTTTGTGGATTCGGTTTAAAAGAGCCTGAAACTAACAAGAGCTTATTTCTTTTTGGTTCAGTCACACTGCAGTTCTAGCAGGTTCGTTTTATCTGGTTAAACATCGAGACTGGCAATCCTTCATTTGATTTATTTCATATTTTGGTTTGTGGATGGTCTCTCAAGAATGTCAAAGATATCATACACATAAATGTAATGTAACCTTAATGCATTAAAAAAAAAAAATGCAATTTTAAAAAAGTATTTTAGGAATTAAGTCTCTTTTCTTCTTAAGGTAAAGAACATGCTATTTATAATAATAATTTAAAAAGCCTGTTGTTTTATTTCAACCTGCATTTTATACTTATTTGGTTATTGTTCTTTTATAATTTTTTTATTTTTACTACTTGAGGCATATGAGTAAATATGTACACTTAGAGATATGACTTCAGATGTAATTATGTGTATATTATGTACACGTTTATATGTATTTTAGGCTTCCATATGCAAGTTAATGTAAATTTGAATTGTTTAATAAAGAAAAGCTCACTATTGACCGCAATCCATTCGTTAAGGTCCTCTCCCTCTGGTAACATGACAGCAGCTCGGAGGTTTCCGCTTCCTAACGTGGCCTCTGCATGTTTCAGCAGTTCATACTGATGAGAGCCTTCTGGGATATTCTTCTTGGGCTTGAAAGTCTTTGATGAACGGCTTCCACTACAACACAAAGTCACATATTGTGTCACACCAATCAAGTTTACTAGAAAAACGCAGAGACTAAACGGACTACAAACAATATATCAACATAGCACGAGTGTAAGAATTTAAAAGAAAGAAGAAAAAAAACAATGTAAAATTCAAAACAAGCGGAGTCGGAAGTTTTCATGCTAAACGCAGGAACAGACATGTCAACCGGATATGCTGAAAGTTCAACGTTATCAGCGCGAGCAGATGTTATTCGTTTTATTTTTCTGATGGATGTGCTTCCATATTACTACTTCTTCTGGGAATATACATCTGCTTGGTAATATATCAGTAATACACGATTATGGCAAGAAAGAAAAGGTTAACATACTGTTGCAGCGTCTAAAATACTTACAATAAGAAACTCATCTCCGGATTTTTTTGTCCTCTTCAAAATTTTTTTTAGACGGCAATGCGAAGTGCTACTACTATAAAGTGAATTCTCAAAGGCCACTAAACACCATTTATAAGTACTCTTCGAAGTTCGAGGTTTCACATACAGACGAAAGACATCAGTAGGCGTAGAAGTAAAGACTCAGGAAACGTCTACGATTGGTTCCCTGCGAGTGCCGTGTAACCACAGAAATAAAGCGCGTGGTTACGTGCAAACTTCCTCATTTATACGGATCGAATATTGTTACAATACTTATGACTACACTTTCTAAACAATTATTAGTGAAACTATAAATAAAAAAAGCCCCCCTGGCAGCTAAAACCTTGTAGTTATACCGAGCATGCGCGTTTCGGTCAAGGGGCGGTAACGTTAGTCTGTCCTCACGGGGGAACATATCGTGACGCTATATCCACGCACGGGGCAACGGGGTTATAAACTGATACTCAATTTTAGTGTGCAGTTCCTTATTTCTACCCAGTCTGTTTTTGGGTCGCATAGGTGCAATTTAGCTGCTTTCAATCTTTGTTATATTTTATTCTTATTTATATCACCCACCAATGGCTAACGTTACACTCCGGGCATTGCGGAAACTATGCCGGCATTCTCACCATCAGGCATGTAGTTTTCATTTGTCATCTTCACGGTAAGTGTGCGAGAGCTGTCTAACGTTACGGTCGTTTGTGATAGAATAAGCGCGGGCTACGAATGCCACTGCGTTCTGATCCGCTCTCGTTAAACCGGTTGTCATGTAACGTACAGCGGAAGTGTAACTCTTTATCAGCAATACCTCTGATGTAATTATCTCACTGTATTACACTTAAGTTTCTTTATAAAACATGTCATCTGCGACTTCTCTCTCGATGTTTTAGTTATGTAACAAACGCCGGTTTAATTGTTGAGTTCACTGTGTGCCCCCGAGCGGCTCGCCGGCTCCCGGAGCTCCCGGTTGATGTAATGTCATAAACCGCTTGCACGCAGCAGAGGCGTCAAGTTTGGTTTCGACAGAGGGACCCCTCTGCTAATTTCAGTGCGCATGTGTTGAGTTTACTCTCATTAAGCGATCGTTGTGCATGATTGCTCAAATTCAGCACATACCCGTTTTCATTTATGCTCCGCGTGGCCAGTGATTTAATAAGATTCAGTTAACGGTGCTGACTACATTTTCTACACATGACTTGACTGATTGAGGTGTCTTCAATTAAGCCGCATACAAGCAGCCATGCATTTAACGTTTTTTTTCCCCCTGTGTAACAAAGTTTTAAAAAGAAAACTAACTAGCTTCTATACCTTTGTCACAAGATGATCACGGGAAAAAACAATGTGTTTTTTTTGTTGGTTTTTTTAGTCTTCTATAGTTAGCAGTTGTTGTTAGGGCTAAAGATCAGTCATTTATTGTTTGCATTTACGCAAAATCGATCAGTTCATGCATTCTCCGGGATTCGAACCCATAACCGTCGAGTGACTAGTACAGTGCTGTTTCAAATGCGCTTTCTTCTGAATAAAACATGCTGTATAGAAGTATCGCGCACAATTTGTAATGTTTCGAGAATATCCAGAACAGTTTTACTGCCTCGCATTCAAAAAATGAACACAAATGATCATCATTACTGAAAATTGTCATGTCAGTGAAGGTTACACAGGGAGCGACATGAACACTTTTACGGCGCTCAAGGCGTTTGTAAATGAATGCTGCTGAGAATAGTAAAAATATTCATACTAAATTTGTATGGATTGTTATTTTATTCCTTAGGAAGAATTGAGAATTCTCTTTAGAATTGTCGTTTTTGTTGACATTCAAACAAGGCCCCTACATTTATGTTTAATCACTTAGAAGACACTTTTCTCCAAAGCACTTTACAAATAGAATGTTCTGACATTCTTCAAAGTGTCCTGTTATCTTCAGTTATTGTCCATATGTCTTCATTTAGACTGTAGTCTATCACACCCAGCACAGTGCTTATCTTTAGACAGCAGCTATGACTCCCAGTGTCAATTGTAGGTATCTGGATTGTTGGAGGACACTGTATGAACAGATAAATTCCACAGAAAAATGATATTTTCCCATACTTCTTTGGCTCAAAGTTAGCCAGAGCAGAAGCAGATTTGTAGTTATTTGCAGTGAAATTTTGCTCTCCAGTCCTCATGGTTTTTATTTTCCAGACAAGAGGCTGTGATCATATCAGGCAGGAAACTGTCACGGCAGATCCGCAACGAGGCACGTGATGACGTGGAGGAGTGGGTCACTGCTGGAAACCGACGACCTCACCTGAGTGTAGTGTTAGTGGGTGACAATCCAGCCAGTCACTCGTACGTTCTCAATAAAACCCGAGCAGCAGCAGAAGTGGGTAAGATAAGTTCCAGTGCCAGATGGGAGTAATTTCTTGTTAATTCAAAATCGGTTGTAAAAGAGTATTTAGAGAAGAGCCTTTCTTCTTCACAGCTCACTGAAGTGAAATGAGGTGTATCTACCAGTTAAAATTCTGAACATGCTTGTCTGGTTTTCCGTAACCTTTTGATATAAAGGATTAAAGGGTTAGTTCATCCATAAATGAAAATTCTGTCATTGTTTATTCATCCTCATGTCCTTACAAACACATGGCCTTTGTTCCAAGTTGTTCCTTGCTAATTCAAGGCTTTCTTCGAAAACAAATTAAGATATTTTTTAATAAAACCTGAGAGATATCTGTCTTTCCATTGAAATCCCATTCCACCGAAATTTGTCCCTTCAAAGATGAAAGCGCAAACTTCTGAAAACCGTATATGATATGCTGTATGTGTGTTGATCAACATTTATATTTGAATAAAACCCTAAATGAAACCTATTCATCTGTTCAAAGCGATTGTCTCTCTTCATTAAACCACTCAATTAAAGGGGTCATATGATGCGATTTCAAGTTTTCCTTTCTCTTTGGAGTGTTACAAGCTCTTGGTGCATAAAGAAGATCTGTAAAGTTGCAAAGACTAAAGTCTCAAATCCAAAGATATATTCTTTATAAAAGTTAAGAGTCAGCCACACCTACCTAAAACGGCTCATTCTAACACGCCCCCACATATCTACGTCAGGATAATGCACACTGCCACAATGTAAAAATTGTTCAAGAAGTTCGAAGAACATGACAAAAAGTTCAATGTTTGGCCTTGGCCACCAGATTCCCCCAATTGAGCATCTATGACAGGGATGTCCTGGATAGCTCCTGTCCTGCAGACTTCAGTTCCAAACCTGCCTAATTATCAAGTAACCCTGAACACTTTAATTTTAGCTGGTTCAGGTGTGTTTAATTCCCATTTTTTGAACCTAGAATAGTATAAGGCTGACTGTGCACAGGCTGTGCACAAAGGCTATAAATAAAAAAAAGGGTAAATTCCGACTTTGCTATGACAATCTGCCGCTTCTGAATCAGCGACTGTATGTTTTGTTATCAGTTTAAGTATTTGCTGTTGACTGTTCAAATGCAGAGTTTTGCGCAGCGCGGTGTTTTTTGAACATTAAAGCATGTCAACATATTCTGTTACACCAAATACACAAAATAATCTTTAAAATAGCATCACATGACCCCTTTAATACGGATTACGTTTGCAGTCTTTTTAAGAACTTTCTGACTCATCAAATTTTTGGTTGTGTGGACTTTCAGTGGAGGGACAGAAACTTCTCAGGTTTTGCCTTCATTTGTGTTTTGATAAAAGTCTGGTTTGAAACGACACGAGTGAGAAAATTATGACAGAATATTCATTTTTGGGTGAACTATCCCTTCAAGCTTGAATACTTGAAATGAGATTTGTAGATATGCCTACATATTAATTTCTTTACAAAATTGAAATTTTAATTACTTTTTTTAATTATGAAATGGATGACTTGGGAGGTATAGTCAATGAAAATGAAAAGCAGCCGTGAGTCTGTTCAGTATTGCTGTAGTATGTAAGCGATGGGTGTCACTTTCCACTGTTGGCTGTGTACAGTATGTAAGTCTATTTTGAGTGTACATGTGACTCCTTACAGGACCTTACACTCTGGCTCTACACAAACTCACACAAGCAAATCTGAGTGGCACTTTGGGGCCTATTGGCATAAATGCTTTTTTATAAATGCATATATTATATTTATAAATTTTTATTTAATACATATATTTGCTTGTTGTATCACTGCTCTCTTATTCTCTGTAGGCATTAGTAGCGAGACCATCCTGAAACCTTCTAGTATCAGTGAAGAGGAGCTACTTGACCTTATTGAGAAACTCAACTCAGACCACAGAGTAGACGGTCTGTTGGTACAGTTACCACTTCCTGGTAGGTTAACAGAAGAGCTATAGCTGTGCTGATGTAGTGCCTCATAGTTGTTGGTTATTGGACATTTTACATTGTCAGTGCTGTGAACTGGGTTTTTGAAACAATTGCATTAGGTTTAAGGCAGGGGTGTCAAACTCCGTTCCTGGAGGGCCACGGCCCTGCGGTTTAGCTCCAACCCTAATTAAACACACCCGATCCAGCTAATCAGGTCCTTTAGGCTTATTTGAAAAATAGATGGATATGTGTGTTGGAGCAGGGTTGGAACTAAACTCTGCAGGGCTGTGGCCCTCCAGGAACTGAGTTTGACACCCCTGGTTTAAGGCTTAATGTGAGACTTGACGGTCATTTCAAACTATTTTTGACCAGTTAGTTTTGTTTAGTTCTCTTTATTCCAGATTGAACTAGAGTTTCCAAAAAGTACATAAAAGACTAGACTTGAATATTATTTCCAATTATATTGTGGGATTGTCGAGTTGTTTTAAGTGGTTTCCTCTCATACACAGATCACATTGATGAGCGACGTATCTGCAATGCCGTGTGCCCAGGGAAAGATGTTGATGGTTTCCATGTGGTCAATGTTGGTCGCATGTGTCTGGATCAGTCAACTATGCTGCCTGCTACTCCTTGGGGGGTTTGGGAGATTATCAAACGCACAGGTGAGAAACCCATAACTTAACCAGTGGATCATACAGCGTCATTTGAACCCCAGCAGTTAGTTTGGGAGCTGTTGGATGTTGTATTTTTATTTGGGGTTAAATGATACCTCAAACTGTGTGGATTGTTGAGGAGAGGTGTGCTATTACCTTTCTAAGCAATCAGATGCAGATATTAAAATCAGTGAACAAATCCCATAGACATGGATTGAAGGAGACACCGAAATAGAGACTCCTAGAGACTTGAGACAGTAAGCAACCATCTAGGGCAGGGTTGCCCAACTTGCCCAAATGAGGGTTTGTGCACAACTGATCAAAAAGCAATGGAAATCGCAGTTATTGAATAAAGGGCTGCAATTTAGCTAAGGAGGGTTCATTCTGCGGTGTGTTTGTGCAGCTTTGATGCTGTTTCAAAGCGGTTCAGTTCACAGTAAATTCTTTTCACAAACTCTCTGCTCTGTGAGTTTAACATGCATTTCAGGAATACAATGTGCATTTGCTTTATTTACAAATGTACATAATTTTCAACATTATTGTATATTCAATGTGCATATTGTATTCAATGTGGCAGTGAATGTTTATGCTGACTGAACCCGTCTTTTGTCATAGGCATACAGACGCTGGGTAAGAATGTGGTAGTTGCTGGTCGCTCCAAGAACGTTGGGATGCCCATTGCAATGCTGCTACACACAGACGGCAGACATGAAAGGCCAGGAGGTGAGTCTGTGAGCAAAAAAAGCAAAAGCATTTGTGTGCAGTTCTGATGATCTTTGGTGATACAAGGCAATTAGTATAAAGCATCATGCCTTTTTTGTTTCAGGTGATGCCACAGTGACCATCTCCCACCGTTACACTCCCAAAGAACAGCTCCGTCAGCACACGCAGATCGCAGACATTATCGTTGCTGCTGCAGGTTCAAATTTCAATTTGCTAATTAAACCCTCATTTAATGTCCATTTAAAGGGGTCATATGATGCGATTTCAAGTTTTCCTTTCTCTTTGGAGTGTTACAAGCTGTTCGTGAATAGATAAGATCCCTAAATTTGCAAAGACGAAAGTCTCAAACCCAAAGAGATATTCTTTATAAAAGTTAAGACTGGTCCACGCCCTCCTAAAACGCCCGTTCAAACACGCCCCCACATGGCTACATCACGATGTGGGAAGATTTGCATAACGCTGCCCAAATGTTCACGAAAAGAAAGAAGGCTTAACTTTATTTTTGCTGCCGCCGCCATGTTGTGAAGACGCTGTGTGTTTCGTTGTGAAAGCAATACTTTGTTTGGTCTTCCAAAAGAGGACACGGCTAGAAATCAGTGGTTAAGTTGTATTTACAACACTGTTCCAGAACAGTTCAAACCAAATATT
>NW_015555928.1:7551-12824 GCF_001515605.1 Sinocyclocheilus anshuiensis | reverse complement strand
AGAATTTGCCACTGATGATTCAAACGTGAGTTTTGAGCAGTGTAGAGTAGCGTTTGTAGTTTGTAATTTCTCCGAACACAAATGCAGACATGGTTTTATGTTTACACGGCGTGATGCAATGCAATGCGTAAAAAGACAGTACAAGTCATTATAATCCGTAATTATGTCCCCACTGGATGCAACAAATGTCTCGTTTATAATGGGTTTTAATGTTTTTGTCTCGTCGCTCCGGGACAGGGTCACAGTATGGTAAGGGGCGTAACATTTCCGTCACATGCTTGAGGTATTCGGCCAATCACAACGCACTGGATAGCTGGCCAATCAGAGCACACCTCGCTTTTCAGAAGTTTCAGAAAGGAGAAACAATAATGTACAGTATGTGGAAAATAATGTTTTTTTTTTTACCTTAAACCGCATAAACATTTCATTACACCAAATACACAAAATAATGTTCTTTTTAGCAACATCATATGACCCCTTTAACACATGTTTACTGCTATGTATATCATTGGGTAGTGCTCACAGGCACCCAGGTCACAAACACTGTTAACTCCCTTCAGGTATTCCCAACCTCATCACTGCTGATATGATAAAGGAGGGTGCAGCAGTTATAGATGTTGGAATCAACAGAATATTGGACCCCTTGACTGGGAAAAACAGACTTGTTGGTGACGTGGACTTTGAAGGTAAGAAGGAAGCGCAACTAGTACTGTGACTGGTGTAATAATGGGATAAAAGCTTTTCTGAGATTCTCGGTTCAAATGATTGTTGTGCTTGCACTTTACTGTATATTCCTCAGACATTCTAGTTTGGGATTTCTAAACATTGAATTATCTGCTTTTAGTTTAGCCTGTTTCTTTTTGAATTTTAAGAAGTTTTAAGATTATTGTTTGAAAATCTCCTGTTGACTTACATTGATTAGTGCCAAATCATGCTAGTAAAATGCTAAGACATGATGTATTACTTCATGCTAGAAACATGTTAAAAACATATTAACAATGTAACATGCTAGCAATGTGCTAAATCATGTGAGCAACATGTCTAAACATGTTAAAGTGAAGTCATGTTACAGACATGTTAGCGATGTGCCAAAACATGCGAGCAATGCACAAAGTCATGCTAGCAAGAAGCTCACAAAAACATATTTGAGTCACACTTTTTATTAGGTGGCCTTAACTACTATGTACTTACATGAAAAATAAGTACATTTTATTTATTTTGTTCATATCGTATTGCAAAATACTTTTGCTGCTATCGAGGTGAGATATGGATAAGGTTAGGGACAGGTTTGATGGTATGGGTAGGTTTAAGTGTGGGTTAAGATATAAGGGAACAGTGTAATTATAAATGTAATTACAGAAATTAGTTACAGATGTAATTACATGCAGTCAGTTTTTAAAATATAAATACAATGTAAAAACATGTACACAATAAGTTGTACCAAATGATTTATTTAAATGTAAGTACATAGTAGTTAAGGCCACCTAGTATAAAGTGGGACCCATATTTGCTATATTTCATTGACTTTTCAGAGAAACTTTCAAACTTCAGGCTTTTCAGCGTTATTTCAAACTTTCAGACAAGGCTTTCTCAAGCATACATCCAAGTTTGTAATCAACATTTACTCATCTAGTTTTTGTTTTAATCACTTTTGATATATGTCTCCACAGGTGTTAAAAAGAAGGCCAGCTACATTACTCCAGTTCCAGGCGGTGTTGGACCCATGACCGTAGCCATGCTAATGAAAAATACAATAAAGGCAGCAAAAAATTTAATTTTAACCCCCCCTCAACGTGTTCGAATGGCAGCGTCCTCATAACGTCCTCATTCTCGGCTCACTCCACATTCCACGCTGTGCTTCCCTCCGACTTCATTTTGAGGGTCTCCTAGTGGGGGAAAAAAAACTAAACATTTTTAATGGCTATTTTTGCTTTCCATAGTCTAGTTAAATATATTTAAAGGTTTAAGAACATGAATGTGCTTTTTCATTCAGATCTTAAACAAAACATGCATGTATATTTTTCAGTTACATGGCCAAGCATTAAACACAAGTTTCACTTTTGTTTTCACTGTTACTGCTTTGCGTTTTTGTATGTTTAAGTATTATAATAGGAGATTGCCAGACATTTTGCAGCATATTTATGCATAAAGAAACATAAGAAATGTGAACAATCTAAAACAACTGAAGTCAGTGTTTATACAAGTTCCTGTTGCACTGATGTGGATCTGTGGAATGAGTCACATGTCCAATACTGGTCAATACTTGTGAATCAGCATGCAAGAAAACTGTCCAAATAACCTTTGCAACAACAGTTTATTCATCTAAGGAATATGTGTGACTGAATTGACCAATCGCTTCTTTTATTTTATTTATTCCCCCCATCTGGACTTTGAGGGTACAAAGAGCGATGATAATGGTGCCATGGTTAAGGAAATGCAGAACTCTCACAGAATGAGAGGAAATTTGGCTGAATTTGGATGAAAACCCTTTGCTAGATTGGTGTTTTTTTTTTTTTTTAGCTGTATGAATATCGACATGCCAAGTCTTATTAAAATTACAATTGTTTTGCATATTAACATGTAATGTCTTCAAAGCACTACAATAAATGTATCATATGTAAATTGATGTATTATTTGAATCCTGTGAGCCTGTTTATATTTGAATGGCAAAATTAAGTTTTTGTTCAAATCAAGCAGTTGGTATGGTTGCATTTTTATTTATTTTATGAATATGTATTATATTGGTATTATTCCTGTAGTTCAAACAGTAGAGCATGGCGCTACGCCAAGGTTATATGCATGAAGCGGTAAAATGCATAGCTTGAATGCAATGTAAGTCACTTTGGAAAAATGCGTCCGCCAAATGCATACATATAAATTTAAAACACATCATTAAATATATAATACAGTTTATTTAACACATCTGTTTTTATGTTGTGTTTTTTGTTTTTAATGAACGCGCGAGATCTTTTATTTTGAAAAGATGACGAAAACGGATTTCCGGCATGCTTTTGTTTCGTGTGCAGACTGCAGAAGTACAAGCTACTGATCTAAATGTCTTGTAAAGCAGAAAGAAAACATTCTGAATTGGTGAACAAGTAAGTATTAATTGACTACGTTTACTGAGTCACTATAAGAAAGATGAAGCATGTGCTGGCGTCATTTGATATCAGATTAGTAGAGACCTTAAGGAGATGCAATACTCTGCACGTCTTCTGCAGCTCAGGGTCTCAGTAACGTCACACACACACTTGCGGTCGTGCTGCGGTTTTTAAGTTTTGTTTATGCTTTTAAATTGTCCTCGCCAAACACTAGCCAAGATTAAAACGAGGTCCTCGCCATTGCACTTTTCACAATAACAATAGGTGGCAGTGCAGAAGAGTCATACTGAACTTTACTTTTACCTGGCCAGGTGTAATATTCACGAGTGGTCTTCTTACTTAAGGAGTTTCCTATAACAAGCTGCAGTAGGCTGTTTCATAATGTGAGGTGCCGCTTATGAGATTGATGAATACTAATATTTTTTTGTATGCACTCGTGTATGCTCAATTCATAGACAGAACAGGGAGGGGCTGCATTTTGGGGTGTGGCTAGGCGCGTTGCTCCGCCCCACAACTGCTCTCATTGGCTTGGTTGTTGCAGGAATGAGTAACCTCAACAAGTAAATTGCTGGTATATCTCTTGATGAAATACATGGAAGCTGGTGATGGTGAATTAAAAAAGGAAATTGCAACTTTTTATCTCACAATTCTTATTTTTCTCAGAATTACAAGATATAGACACAATTGCGAGAAAAAAAATGTGACCTTGGACCACAAAACCAGTCATAAGGGTCCATTTAAAAAAAAAAATATGATCTATACATCATATGAAAGCTGAATAGTTTGGTTTGTTAGGATAGGACAATATCTGGCTGAGATACAACTGTTTGAAAATCTGGAATCTGAGGGTGCAAAAAAAAAAAAATCTAAATATCGAGAAAATCGCCTTTTTATTTATATTTTTTATTTTTAATTGTATTGATTCAATGTTATTAATATGTTAAAAATGTTGTGGTGTGACACAAATGTACTAGTGCATTAGAACCAGTTTTGTTAAAGTAACTTGGGGGTGAATCTCAGAATTGCGAGGAAAAAAGTAGCATTTACCCTTTTTATTATTATTTTTATTTTTATCCTGTGGTGGAAATAGGATTATGTTACCAGCATTCTATATTTGGTATACATTGCACTATTATGTTGTTTTTAATCTGCACTTTGATAGCAGTGAATTTTTAACAAGATCATATTGCTTTAAAACAGAAACAAAACAGGACAATTGTCCTGACTGTTTCACAAGTAGATTATTACTCATGGGAGGGAGTGATGCTGGCAGCAGATCTAAGAGCAGACACAGAGATGAGAGCAAATCCAGAAGCTTGTCATCATCAAGTGCCAGGAGATCCAGTCCAAGCCCTCAAAAGAGACCTGAACGTTCCTCTGGTAAGGGAAAGTGCTGCTCTCAGTATAGTATACTCACATTTTAACATGATTTTTCTAAAAAAATTATGTATGGTTATTGGTTAATCAAGCAAACCTAAAATGCTTCAGTCCAGTAAGTGTTCATGTTGAAATATTAAAAACAATATAACAGTTTTTCTAACATTTACTTCCTAAAAATCAGTAAATATTTCACAGCAAACACACAATCTAAAAAGTGGACGTTTATCTAAAAGGCCTTTTACTTGCTAAAAAAGTATGAACTGTCAATCAGACAACAGAAGGCATGTAGTAGATTGTGTATTCATAAATGAATGCATATTCTGTATTTGTGGCGACAGCTTGTACGTATAACATGTCTCCCAACTTCTGATCTGAAATTAGACAGAAAAAAAGATGAAAAGGAGAAGTCCCTCCAGCTCTTCATCGTCTTCCAGCTCCACTTCCCCATCCAGAGAAAAAAAGACCAAGAAAAAAAAGAAACGCCAAGAAGTTAAGAAACTGAAGCGTGAAGAGAAAAAGGAAAAGAAGCGGCAAAAGAAGCTAGCATTGAAAGCTGAAAGAGCAGCAGCTTCCGTATCAAATGCTGTTTCTGATGAAACACCTCAAACATACCTGAAGACCTGGCAGAGTGAAGAAGCTAAAGTACACGGCCCTGGTATGTGCACACCTGCGTATTACCAAAGTCACTTTAAAGGGGTCATATGATGCTGCTAAAAAGAACATTATTTTGTGTATTTGGTGTAATGAAATGTGTTTATGTGGTTTAAGGTTCAAAAAACACATTATTTTCCA
>NW_015555928.1:5988-7250 GCF_001515605.1 Sinocyclocheilus anshuiensis | reverse complement strand
TTTGGATTTGAGACTTTAGTCTTTGCAACTTTACAGATCTTCTTTATGCACCAAGAGCTTGTAACACTCCAAAGAGAAATGAAAAATTGAAATCACATCATATGACCCCTTTAAGTCATGTCACTCGGCGGCCATCTTTGAAACGCCTCTCGGGCATGCAAGTGCAACTCCTATCTCTTTGAATGGGGAAACATCAAGTTCTACAAAACTGTTCACTAAGCTTGCGATTAAATTTCATATTTGAAATCACCAAAGAAATCTGATATCAACGGTGTCATAAATGTTGTTTATTTTGCTCAAATAGCGTTATAAAAAGCTTATTATTCAGGCTAGATCAGCCAGTGCGCATGCGCAGTCCTGAGCGCATGTCTCAGAATGCTGACTGTTTCTATAGCAACCGGGACTTCTAACGGCAGTTGCAGTGACGCGCTGACTTTACCGATTAGCGATTGGCTCCTTCATTCAGAAGGCGGGGCTTCCTGCGATTGAGCGGCTATATTGAGAGTTGCATTTTCCCCATTCAAAACTATACGAGTGACGCGTCTTGAGTATTCTATAGTCTTTGGTATTACACACTGGAAATACACAAGTAACATCTAATATTTTGTTTAATATCTAAAAAATAAAATAATTTCAATATATGTCTTTTACTGGCAATTTGCTGGAGATAAAATGACATTTCTCTCTCACTAGTCATGACTGATGAACAGAAGGCCAGTTTTTGCACCAAGAGACCAATGACAAAGGAAGATTATGAGGCCAGGCAAAGCGTCATCCGTCGGGTCCTGGACCCTGAGACTGGACGAACCAGGTGTGTTAAATCTCTACTTAGTCTAAAGCCTTGTTCAGACTGTCAGTCCAAATCTGGTTATTGTGCATATCTGATTGGAATCTGATCATATTTAGCATGTGTGAACAGCAAAAAATCACATGAAATCCAATTTTTACAAATCTGTTTCAAGCTACATTCCTATCAGAAGTCAGAAAGAGCTTTATTACCAAGTATGTTTACACACACAAGGAATCTGACCTGACGACAGGAGCTTTCAATGCAGAAGAAAGTACGGACATAGTGCAACATACATGATAGTGCAGACATACATAGGAATAACACAGTAGGGATGGAATATAACACTAATATAAAAAAACATAATGCACTATATACAGACGTAGAAGTGTAGATAAAAATTGTAATTGGTTAAATTAATGTAGAGATATGTTATTTACAAGTGTGCAGTTTACAAATGTACAAATTTTGAATT
>NW_015555928.1:0-1571 GCF_001515605.1 Sinocyclocheilus anshuiensis | reverse complement strand
ACGAACCAGGTGTGTTAAATCTCTACTTAGTCTAAAGCCTTGTTCAGACTGTCAGTCCAAATCTGGTTATTGTGCATATCTGATTGGAATCTGATCATATTTAGCATGTGTGAACAGCAAAAAATCACATGAAATCCAATTTTTACAAATCTGTTTCAAGCTACATTCCTATCAGAAGTCAGAAAGAGCTTTATTACCAAGTATGTTTACACACACAAGGAATCTGACCTGACGACAGGAGCTTTCAATGCAGAAGAAAGTACGGACATAGTGCAACATACATGATAGTGCAGACATACATAGGAATAACACAGTAGGGATGGAATATAACACTAATATAAAAAAACATAATGCACTATATACAGACGTAGAAGTGTAGATAAAAATTGTAATTGGTTAAATTAATGTAGAGATATGTTATTTACAAGTGTGCAGTTTACAAATGTACAAATTTTGAATTCTGTGTATAAATATGTCAGTTATGATGCACAATGTATAGTTATGGAAGTTTTAATTGATCAGGCTGAAGATAGCCTGTGGGAAAAAAACTATTCTTGTGCCTGGCTGTTCTGGTGATCGGTGATCGGTGCTCTGTAGACCAGAAGGCAACAGTTGGAAGAGAGAGTGGGCTGGGTGTGAGGGGTCCAAGGTGATTTTCTTAAGCCCTTTTCCTCACTCTGGAGATGTAAAGATCTTGGAGGCGGAGCAGAGGGGCACCGATAATCCTCTCAGGAGTCCTGACTGTCCGCTGTAGTCTCTTGATGTCTGATTTGGTAGCTGAACCAAACCAGACAGTTATGTATGAACACAGGACAGACTCAATGATGGCAGAGTAGAACTGTTTCAGCAGCTCCTGTGGCAGGTTGAACTTCCTCAGCTGGCGAAGGAAATACAGAATCTGCTGGGTCTTTTTCACAAAAAAAGTCAATGTGATTGTCCCACTTCAGGTCCTGAGAGATAGTGGTGCCCAGGAATCTGAATGACTCCACTGAGTGGGGGGAGTGCAGGGGTGTTCCTCCTGAAGTCCACGATCATCTCCACTGTTTTGAGTGTGCCAGCTCTTTATCCTCCTGTCTGTAAGCAGACTCGTCTCCAGTGATGGTAGTGTCATATGCAAATTTCAGGAGCTTGACAGAGGGGTCTTTTGCAGTGCATTCGTTTGGGAGAAGAGCAGTGGGGAGAGAACACATCCCTGAGGGGCATAAAACATAATAAAACATTAACTTGATAAACTTTCATACAGGCTTGTAAGAGGTGACGGGGAAATTTTAGAAGAAATTGTCAGCAAGGAGCGGCCCAAGGAAATCAACAAGGTGCGTCTTTCGGAACCATTCTGGTCATGTTTTGCGAATAGGAAAAATATTTAAATTTGTCATAATTTTTTCTTGTTTTTCACACAGAAATCCACTAAGGGAGATGGTGATGCCTTCCAGAAGAAATTGGGCATCAATAGGTAGCGAGGTGTCAATTTGAAGACAAGTCCTCGCCAGTCCAAAGCCTTCTCCTGCATTTCTACAAGAATTCAACCCTTTTTTTTACTTTATTTTATATTCCTCCCCATTGAATAAATG
>NW_015555927.1:225-841 GCF_001515605.1 Sinocyclocheilus anshuiensis | reverse complement strand
CCGTGAACCGTTCGGTACCGATACTCGTATCGGCACATCCCTAACCCGCTCTGACATCCCGATCTAAATCAAATGATTCACGATACACGCTTTGAAGACCCGATCTGAATCAAATGATTCACGATACACACTTTGAAGTCCCGTTCTGAATCAAATGATTCGTGATACACGCTTTGAAGTCCCGATCTGAATCAAATGATTCGTGATACACGCTTTGAAGTTCCGATCTGAATCAAATGATTCGCGATACGCGCTTTGAAGTCCCGATCTGAATCAAACGATTCGCGATAAGCACTTTGAAGTTCCGATCCGAGTCAAAAGATTTGTGAACCCGTTCCACAGTTCCGATCTGAATCAAATTATTCGCGATACGCGCTTTGAAGTTCCGATCTGAACCAAATGATTATTAAACTGTGATCACGTTAAATACAGTTTCCGTCGTATTAAAAATATTTCATAAAAATTTTCAATATAATCCCCCCCTCTGGCTTTTTCACAAATCGCACCCTGTATGTACTGTATATGAAAAGTGAAAAAGTGAAAAGGCCAAGTATGGTGACCCATACTAGGAATTAGTGCTCTGCATTTATCCCATCCAAAGTGCGCACACACACAG
>NW_015555927.1:0-123 GCF_001515605.1 Sinocyclocheilus anshuiensis | reverse complement strand
TTGCTCAAGGGCACCTCAGTCATGGTATTGAAGGTGGAAGAGAGCACTGTACATTCACTCCCCCCACCGGTACAAGATTCGAACCCACAACCTTGGGTTACGAGTCCAACTCTCTAACCATTA
>NW_015555926.1:0-1154 GCF_001515605.1 Sinocyclocheilus anshuiensis | reverse complement strand
CTCACTCTGTACTGTTCACATCCTTTACCATCATAAAGAGAGATGTACTGTATCTGGCCCCATTCTCCCACAAGCAGCACTCTCCATTAGGTCATGCTAAAGCAGTGTCTCGTGGCATCACTAGCCCATAGAGTACTGGAAGACCACTGATAAACTCTGAGATATGGGCTGAGGGTATAATGTGCAGCTCTGTTAGCTTAGCGGTTAGCATTTACAAAATAATAAACTCCTGAAACATTTACATTAAAATAGTGTTTTAGCAGTTCATTTGTAAGGCTCTGAGAGAGCACAGAGCCTGTAGTTATCTAATACCACACCATTTGTGCAAGGAATTACTAAAACAGATTACCACAATCTGGTGAATCCCAACTGTATGTAGTGAAATATCAAAAACATAATCCAGAATAGTTTAAATAACAGCAGCTGCCCATTTCAGGTACAGAGATTGTATGTTATCAGGGCCTGATGATTTTTTAACATATATATTGTTTTTCAAGTTTATTAGTGATCTGTTGAACGTAAACTCTGTGAATTCTGTTTAATGTATGCCGAAAGGCTCAGCCACAAGGGTATCCCAAAGGAGAAATAAACTGTATTATCATTTACTGATCATGATTTAATAATATTATAAATAAATAATAATAATATATTAGAATAGTAATAATAATGTTCATAATAATAATAATATATTACCATTAACAAAATCACATTAAAGTATTTTTAACCTAAATGAAGAATTAATGGATGTAGATTCCCCTCCCAAACAACAGTCCATGCATACGTGAGACTGAAAGACCTGGAGCTGGCCAACCTCTTTTTGATTTCTTTCCTATTGTCATCAATAATGATTATTTGAACATAGATAGATACACAATAAATTACATAAAGGGCATCATTGTTATCAGATCTATTATATTCTAATTATTTGATGCCTTATGATGTAATATAACAAAGAATTTGCTTTAGAATTAATTAATTTTCTGTTTGTGGCTCAGTGTATCCAGAATTTTCATCCAGGTGCATCAACAGTAAATTTACTTATTTCTGTTTATTTTATAAAGTAATATATAATTATAAGTAAATAGTAATATATTGAATACATATATAATTACATTTTCGTTTTATTATTGACCAATAGTTGGCGCTAGAGAGTG
>NW_015555925.1:460572-460741 GCF_001515605.1 Sinocyclocheilus anshuiensis | reverse complement strand
CCCCTCATCAGGGAACTCCCTTAACTCAACTTTAAATTCAGGTCCTGAAACTAGGATTGACTCCTTTCACCAAAAAAAAAAATATTTTTTTTAAATCGTAAATCGTTGAAACCGATGGCTAGTCGACACCCCAGCGCGTACGGCTACCCTCACCTACGATCGACATGAC
>NW_015555925.1:459256-460507 GCF_001515605.1 Sinocyclocheilus anshuiensis | reverse complement strand
TGTGTGTGTAATATATATATATATATGTGTATATATATATATATATATATATATATATATATGTATATATGTATGTGTAAATGTGTATGTGCATGTATATGTGTGTATATATGTGTGTGTGTGTATTTTTCTATTTCTTTTATTTAAAAAAATGTCATTCTGCCAATCCATCAGTGTCCTACAGGCTGCTATTGACTCATGCTCTAAGCCATTAATAATTATTGCATTTTCTCCTCTGCTACAAATTTAATATGGATGCAGTCTTCTGCCAGCATGGTTTTTCGGCCCTCCAGACATTCATTTAGAGGTGTTCATTCTCCTGCCTCTATCTGGCTAGCACCCTGAGACACTGAACTCTCCAGTTGAGAGATTTTTTTTAAGCTCCGAGGGTACACACAGTCTTGTTAATTTTGCTTAACTTGAGAGCTCAGCTGTTTACTTGAGGTGAATACCATATAGTTATTTGTAAAAAGAGTAAAACCAATATCAAGGCATAAAATGAAACCTGAAAAAATATTAACTTTATATCTGACTATTATTCCTGGTGAACTACTACACTGCTGTTTTTGTAAATGTGTTTTGTGTACATATTACGTGTGTACGTATAATTGTATATTAATTAAACTAAAAAAAATGGATAAAATCATGTTTTTTTTTTTCAGCCTGAAATCATCTTCTCGTACATATTTTATGTAGGATAAAGTAAATGAGATTTTTACAGCTAAATTTGATGACCAGTTTCTTGTCATATGAATATAGGCGAAACCAGTCTTGATTATTTAAATAAATAATTCATTCAAAAATGGAAATTATGTCTTTCTTTACTCAACCTCATGTCGTTCCAAACCTGTATGACTTTCTATCTTTATTCTGTGGAACATAAGAGGAGATATAGAGAAATGTCAAAAATATCATATTTTTTGTTCTGCAGAAGAATGACATGAGGGTGAGTAAATGATGACATTTTTTTTTTTTTTTTTTACTATTTAAGCGTTTAAAGGTGTTAATCAAGTATTTAAGTGTTAATCCAGAGATTGGAGCATTTCTAGTTAGAAGCAGTATAGACGGCAAAAACTGTTATTTATTAAATATTTATTTGTAAAATCTGTCACTACTTCTGTGGCTTGCACAATGTATTCTTAAAGGGGTGGTTCACTGGTTTTTTTCTAGGCTTTATTGTGTTTATGGGGTGCAGTCTAACATGTATTAATGCTTCGTTTAAAAAAAAACGCATTATTTTTCACATAATTT
>NW_015555925.1:458190-459042 GCF_001515605.1 Sinocyclocheilus anshuiensis | reverse complement strand
GCCCCGCCCTCAGAAATAGGCGATGGGCTCTGATTGGTTAGCTAGCCCAGTGTGTTGTGATTGGCTAAACCGCCTTTAGTGCGCCTCTAATGTCCTGCCCCTCACCTTGGCGGCATGTGCTCCGGTTGTATTATAAACAACGGCATCGTTAATATCGCTTATCAGTTTGAGCCCGATTGAGAAGCAGAGGATATTATTGAAGAGGATCATGCAGAACCTGTGCAAGCACGGCTTTTAACCTGTTGAGCGGTACGGTCCCACATATGGGATTTTTATTTCCGTGCCCCTGGGAGTACAGTCCCACATATGGGATTTAGAACGGTCGGTGACGTCACAAAACTGCCAAATTCAAACTGCGTTTTCGCACTTTGGCTGACGCTGAGACACCGCTGCACTTGTCATATAATCACAACTATGCAGTGTTCTTAATCACATAACCACATAATGTTTATTTTAGGTTTCAGACATTTAAATACATATAAGTACTAGTAAAACAATACATTTAAAGTTCGTAAAATACACACGGATGTTTATGGAAGCAGCAATAACAATCCATTCAAATATAATTTGCCTACGTGTTTTATTAATATCAGATACACATAGTGTAAGTAACTATAAAGTTCACTCTATTCTTCTCCCAGTTCACCGGCCACTTATTTGCATGTATTTCGGGAGAAATTGATGAATTCACGTGCTGTAAATCCGACTGACAGGACTCTCTGAACTGCAGCGCGAACAAACATGGCTGCGCACATCTCACGTTACAGTTCACGATCAAGATCATTTAGAAAGGTTTTTAAACGACAAAACACACTCATTTACACATATTTGTGAATCGGAATATCAGATTGT
>NW_015555925.1:440480-456994 GCF_001515605.1 Sinocyclocheilus anshuiensis | reverse complement strand
ACCCATATTTGTGAATCGAAATATCAGATTGTTCATGAAATTGTAAGCAAGTTTATGAATATTTTGAATAAAAAATGAAAAACGAAATAAATCGATCCATCTGTCATAGTGTTATTGTGGCTGCGGTGTGTCACGTGACAAGCATGACGCGTTGCCATGCCCCCTTTGCTGCCTTTTCCCGAGGGCGGGGTTTATCTGGGTTTGTTACGTCACGAACCCGGGAAGTAACTCGTTGTAGTCCCTACCAGCCGTTTGTAGGCATTAAACTGCCAGAATTTTAAAAGACGATATCTCCGTTTGCATTGAACTTTCAGCTTCGTAACTTTGCAGATATTGTTTATGCTCAAACAGCAACATTACACACTAACTAACGTTAAAAAAGTGACCTTTAACACCTTTGACAGCAGTGCTGGGTAGGATCAGTCACTCAAGGTAGTATACTCGATTTTCACTAACAAATGGCAACTGTTATATCATTCCCACTGCCCCCCATGCATTTGGTAGTCAGCAGGTGAATAAGTTGTCTTTATTTCATAAGCAGTGATAGATGAGCCTTTTTGATGGTGGATGAAGTCTGGTATTGATAGTCTGACTGGATGCTTACCAAACCCAAGAACATCCTAGAAGAAAGTGCTTAGCTAGTGATACGACTCCCAATGTGGGTTTGAGTACAGTAAAACGATCGTGTTTTTCAATAGGTACAAGATAGGAAAACTGATGCAACTGACTGGAAACTTGCAACATGCACTCCCTGAGCGTATATAAACTTTGCAATCAACTCACTTTGCTTTTAACCTCAGTGTGAACCCAGCAGATGTTATAATAATTCCATGTGGTTTATCGTCCAGAGAAATCACTACAGGTGCTTACAGAGGTTATTCATAATTATTTTTAATGGAAATGAATATGCAGCTAAATAATGTGGTTGTTCATTTGCTTTTCTCAGCAGATATGTTTTTTCTATCTGTTTGTTTCTAAATAAACTTTTCTAGTTTAATGGGTTCTTTTTAAGAAGAGAGAGCCCTGCTCCAGGCCTTTATCGCATAAACATGATAATCTCTCACTGTATGACAATGCTTTGTAGAAACAGAATTATCATTTGTAAATAGTCATGGAAAAGTAGGCTAAACCTAAACGTTTTTTGTGCTGTTTGACGGTGATTTTACTGGCAACACTCCAGAAATGCCTTCACATAAAAAATGTTGAACCAGTTATGCGTGTTGTATGGTCACCAGCCTTTATGTCAGCCTTGCAATCTTTCTTTTCTTGTCTGTTATACCAGCATGCATTTTTTTTAATAACCTCTGCCATACGTTTTCCTGCTTGCCTGAGGGAGCGGGCTGACAACTTTGGAGTTGAATGACTAGATTTTCAGTAGTGATGAGATAAAGTAAAAAGAAAAAAAATTTATCACAGGAGCTCTTATCTTGATGTTCTCTCTGATTCTTGAAAATGCTTGCATCATTGTGGAACTAGAGGAAGCTTATTTGTTTAGTTGTGCACATGAAGGAAGGAGGTTATTAAATATGAAGTGTGTAATATGAGCTTTCAAACAGCCCAGCATCTGAATATTGCTTCTTCCCTCCCTACTACACTAGAAGTCTTTATTTGATCAAAAATGCAGTAAAAAAAGAACTTTTGTGAAAGATTATTGCAATTTAAAAGAACTGTTTTAATTTTTTATATATTTTAAAATGTAATGTACTCATGTGATGGCAAAGCTGAATTTTTAGCAGCTATTACTCCAGTCTTCAACATCAAATTACTTATTAGAAATCAGTCTAATTTAGTGCATTTGTTTCAGGATTCTTTGATGAAAAGAAGGTTAAAAGAAGCACATTTATTTGAAATATTTTTTTGTAACATTATAAACATTATAAACAATTACTGACCTCAAACTTTTGAACTATGTCCAAATATGCAGCATTTCTAAAATGGTAGGCAAAAAAAAAAAACTTAATTCACCAAATTTTGAATTTTCTGTGGACCATGAATCACTGGAGGTTTCATTTTAAATCTCTGTTTCCCAAAGTAGGTTTATAGGAAATGTTTCTATAAGGGGTATTTTGGGCATTTCATTAGTTTCAGGATTTAATGCAGGAAAACAATTTTTGACATACTCTACCAGTTCTTCATAAACACTCATGATAAGCACACACTCATGCACGATTCGCAAAACGTAGCTCACCAAGTTAAAAAGATGACTTGTGTGGGGTTTTTTAGCCTGAATCTTGCTCAGCACTTCATTGTTATGTGCCCCTGACGATGCTGTTTCTTGGAAGCAGCCTGTGCCTGCTCTCCACAGATATTTTGAGACATGACCCTCTCTTTTGAGCTGTCGATAACACCCTCTACTGCAGTCTGATCAGCTCTCTAATCAGAACCTCCCCTCAATGGCCCCTCGTCACTATGAAACTGGCATCAGATGACATCTGGTTTTGTTTGAACATCTTTGACATTCAAATGTGTGTGATTCAGTGCATTGGCAGTGTAGATTTAATAGCACCCGATTTCACTTTCCTTTGTGCATTTTACCTACAGCTCAAGTTCTCATTCACCTGTTTGCTTTTAAATGAAGCCAACGACCTGTTTGTAATGTTGTATGTCTTTAAATGAATATTTTAAACCTGTCTTAATTTACTAAATGCTAATGAAGAGCCTTCGAGTTCATGTCTGTGTTTTCATCATTAATTTATGGTTTAGTTCTCAGTAGGCACACCCAATTATAACCCTGGCGGCTCTGGAGTAAGATTTGATTTTACAGAAATGTTTTCCTGTAGCTAGATGTTGTATCAAATTAATTTTTGCTTCCCTCTTTCCCTCGGGTAGGTCTAAATGTTTTTGTTTGCAGTATCTATCACACATTTTTAATGGTGCACTAGATTAATGGCATCCATTTCTGCTGTCAGGTTTGCTTTTAGCCCTCTCTGACTCCCTCATTACGTGCCCAGCGAATGGCACAGGAACATCACTCCATGCCTCAATGAGAAATGTAGTTCACATGTAATTTAAAGTGTGGCAGAAGAAAATGCTATGATTGTTTTGTGTATGTATGCATATTGTGTATGTGTGTATGCATGCATCTTGATGTGAATGGGCTTTTATGGTAGTATGCTAATTTGAACACACCTGTAGCTTCAGATATTGATGCTGATGTTTTGGAGTGTGTCATATACTTGTGCCCTAAGTGTGCATCCTTAAGAATTCATACCATTAGTCAGTCCCATGACCTCTTCAGATCAATAATAGTGAATGTGCTGTCTGTTTTTCTAGAATCATGTATAGATCAATAAGATTTTCTGCTGTGTCCCTCAGGACCAAAGAGCAGAACGTGATTTGTGGGGGTCCATGTCTTATTTGAAACAGGAGCAGTGTCTGTGGAGTGTGTGCTAGGTCAGGAGTCAGGACTATCTTATTACATGAACAGTCTGAGTATTTGTCATGCGTCAGCTTTTCATTGCATGAAGGGCCTTCTAGGTGCAGGTCATCGAGTGTAACTACGCCAGACTCACATTAGTAATGTAATATAGTTATTTGAAGCCTTACAGGATGTTGCAATAAAGCGGGTTCATTAGTAATGTATATTTACAGCATACAATTCATTTAAATCCTCCTTCCAGACACTAACAAGGCAATATGACTCTTCTGCCTCAGTGTTGAACGAAGTGAAATGTGGTTTGAGTCCTTGATTTTACCCAAATTGTGGGACACACTCAAATTGGAAGCAGTCATAATCATGTGACCTCCGTCCACCCTCTCATTTATCACACTGAAAAAAGATTTAGTGTAGAAACTATTGTCAGTTACAATGAAAACGCAAGTAACACATTAAATTAACCATGAAAGTTTGAAGTAGAAAAGCTTAAATTGTATTTTGTTGTAAAATGTACTCCAATAATTTGTTTTATTTACAACCAGAAAAATCATTATTTTACATTGTGGAGTACATTACTATGATGCTGCAAATTCAATTTATGCAACAAATTTCTAAATATTGGAAAACAATTGTGAATAAAGCACAATTTCAATTCCACTTGTTAAAGAGAACAAAAACATCACTTCTCAGGGAAATTGGTGGGAAAAAGGTTTATTTTTTTCTGTGAGCAAATTATTTAGGTGAAATATTATTGTGTTTGATCTTAGTTTAAGAATTTATTTGGTAAATGCATTTACATTGCAGTCTTCATACTGAATACATTTCTTGAAAAATACATTTGAATCAAAGATTAAAAAGAAAGTAGTTTAAATATAAATGAAAAAAATAATGGTGTTTTCATCCAACATATTTTATGCATTATTCCAAAATTAGCATACAAATTCCTGGATGGAAACCCAGCTGTTTTTAAGCAGTCTTCATATATAGAGTGTATGTATAACAGTTAAAGCCCTGTTCAGACTACACGATTTTTTTTGTCGGTTACGACAGTCACTGTGTCAGATTATGCGATTTTAACTCATAAAATCTTGTCGTGTCGTGAACAAGAAACATGTCAGACTATAAGATGCTACCCGAGCATTCATCGCATGCCGTCATTAACGATGTGTGTTCTGTCATCAATAGCGCGGGACAAGACAGAAGGTGCTATGTGTCATATACTTGTGCCCTAAGTGTGCATCCTTAAGAATTCATACCATTAGTCAGTCCCATGACCTCTTCAGATCAATAATAGTGAATGTGCTGTCTGTTTTTCTAGAATCATGTATAGATCAATAAGATTTTCTGCTGTGTCCCTCAGGACCAAAGAGCAGAACGTGATTTGTGGGGGTCCATGTCTTATTTGAAACAGGAGCAGTGTCTGTGGAGTGTGTGCTAGGTCAGGAGTCAGGACTATCTTATTACATGAACAGTCTGAGTATTTGTCATGCGTCAGCTTTTCATTGCATGAAGGGCCTTCTAGGTGCAGGTCATCGAGTGTAACTACGCCAGACTCACATTAGTAATGTAATATAGTTATTTGAAGCCTTACAGGATGTTGCAATAAAGCGGGTTCATTAGTAATGTATATTTACAGCATACAATTCATTTAAATCCTCCTTCCAGACACTAACAAGGCAATATGACTCTTCTGCCTCAGTGTTGAACGAAGTGAAATGTGGTTTGAGTCCTTGATTTTACCCAAATTGTGGGACACACTCAAATTGGAAGCAGTCATAATCATGTGACCTCCGTCCACCCTCTCATTTATCACACTGAAAAAAGATTTAGTGTAGAAACTATTGTCAGTTACAATGAAAACGCAAGTAACACATTAAATTAACCATGAAAGTTTGAAGTAGAAAAGCTTAAATTGTATTTTGTTGTAAAATGTACTCCAATAATTTGTTTTATTTACAACCAGAAAAATCATTATTTTACATTGTGGAGTACATTACTATGATGCTGCAAATTCAATTTATGCAACAAATTTCTAAATATTGGAAAACAATTGTGAATAAAGCACAATTTCAATTCCACTTGTTAAAGAGAACAAAAACATCACTTCTCAGGGAAATTGGTGGGAAAAAGGTTTATTTTTTTCTGTGAGCAAATTATTTAGGTGAAATATTATTGTGTTTGATCTTAGTTTAAGAATTTATTTGGTAAATGCATTTACATTGCAGTCTTCATACTGAATACATTTCTTGAAAAATACATTTGAATCAAAGATTAAAAAGAAAGTAGTTTAAATATAAATGAAAAAAATAATGGTGTTTTCATCCAACATATTTTATGCATTATTCCAAAATTAGCATACAAATTCCTGGATGGAAACCCAGCTGTTTTTAAGCAGTCTTCATATATAGAGTGTATGTATAACAGTTAAAGCCCTGTTCAGACTACACGATTTTTTTTGTCGGTTACGACAGTCACTGTGTCAGATTATGCGATTTTGACTCATAAAATCTTGTCGTGTCATGAACAAGAAACATATCAGACTATACGATGCTACCCGACCATTCATCGCATTCCGTCATTAACAACGTGCGTGCTGTCATCAATAGCGCGGGACAAGACAGAAGGTGCTATGAGCGTAAACAAACAATGGCTAGCAAACAGTGTGTTTTGCCCTGTCTTGTCATCAGAAAAGCCCAAAAAAGAAAGAAAACATGACAATGGACACAAATCTGGATGGCATGAAGAGGATGGTATGGACTGTCAAAGAGTCATTTGACACAAAAACTGTCATTATTTTTTATTTGACCTTTTTTTCACTGTCGCGGCAGTCGCTCATCGTAAATGCAGGAGTATTGTCGCCATAGCTCCACGAGCATTTCCTCCATTGTAAAATTACACCTAGCAAAACCGATACGTTACCATTGTCTCTCTTTCGTTTCGGCTTGTTTGAAAGCTTGTACAAAGGCACTTCTGTGCTCCTATTGGCCAGTGTCACAGATGTGATGGAACTTGTCGTGTACGATGGGGAAAAAATTGAAACATGATAGTCTTTCTGTGTTGACGTCATGAAGCATCGCAGAGGTGTCGTGCACTATGGCACACTACACGAGATGAAACAATTGAATCGTGCGTCTGGATGCCCATTGTTGTTTACGAATCCCCACGACACCCTACGTCAAGCAGATCGTAGCAAAATCGGGCTAAAATCGTGTAGTCTGAATAGGGCTGAAAGGCACAATATGTAAGGTTTTTTTATTAAAATATCCAAAAACCACTAGAACAGTGTTATATGTTTTGCTGATTTGTGTACTTACATTATCCCAAATGTTTCGAAGAATGTTTAAATCCAGAGAAATAAGCAATTTTAACTAGTGACATGGAGCGTGTCCATAGTGTCATTGTGTCGCCTGCCAATGACGTCATAACCCCTCGATTTCCATTTTTGTTTTGTAGAAAACATGGAAACACCAAAGACGCTTTAATATGTTGTGCGTTTTAATAGACCGGTGACGACTGCACAGAGTAGCATTATAACAGAACTTTCAAATGTATCTAGTATGATAAAACAGCGCTGCTTTTTTTCCCCCCACATACGCACGACCGGAAGGAGCGGAAGCGGTCGACTGTGGCATAATAAAAGCTCCGCTGCTTTCGAGCCGTGTGTCACGCTCATTTCAGCCTCACCCTGCTTCATTCTACTATGTTAATAAATCATTAGTTCATCCATGAACAGGATTTCTACCCGAGTCCTATCGGATTGCATCGGCTGTGGGGATGAAGACAATAACTCCCATGATTCCACACTCAGTCACGGCGTCATCAAACTACGCCTTTGTCTATTTGTTTATTTTGAATACGCACCCTCCAGCGGCGAAAATTACATATTGTGCCTTTAAGTGGCTTGTAAAGGATCTCCATAAAATGTTTACAGTATGGATTGACTTACACTACCCAGTACAGCATCATTTCTATTAATGTTGATTTAGATATATAATTCAGTTTGTACTATGCTAACATCGGCTAAAAATACTTGACCCAATGTTTCACACAGTCCTTCAAACATTCCTGAAGATGTTTATAAGGAATGTAGGCTGCCTCCAATAGCAGATGCCTCATTCTCACACCTTTGGCAAACTGGCAAAATTTCAGTTACTGGGTAACTACACACGAGATAGCGCCTCTTTTTTCAGAGAACAGTTGTCATTGATAAGACTTGTAGCAATGGGCTATGTTACCTCTCTGGTCCTTGACTTCACCACTGACCCTTGGATGTGATAAATTAGAGACTGCATGTAAGAGTGCGTGTAAAGGGTCCAATGAGGTCACATTAGCTTCTTTATCTTGCTTGTTTAGCTGGACAGTTTATTTAAAGCTGCATGCAGATTTTTAGAATTTATATTTAGGAATTTCTACACACCATTGGAGGTATGAATTGGAATAGTTCTTTCGGAGATATAGAATTATTTGTTAATAAACAGTCAGTCACTGATTTATGTTGTGAATCATTGAATCACCATTCTTTCTCCTCACATAATTGCAGGGCAATATAGACATTGAGTATTACATTTTAGAGTTAGTGTTGGTATTTTCAGTATTTGATTTTGTGCAATTGTATTTGGCTTCTCGCTTGGTCCAGAACATGTGTTTACGTCCATGTATATCAGCATAAGTGCAATGAAGATATGCTGTGGAAAAAAACGTTTATCACATGACATTTTGCATGCGTTTCATCATATTTGCATGGAAATTTGATTGTGGAATCAATCACAAGGACAGGCAAAATTTGAGTTTGAAAAAGAACAACGTAATGTGTGATAAATTATAAATAAGTAAATATGCTAGAAATGCAGTTATCTTTGTGTGGAAAATATATCCAGAGATTCTGTTGCTGCCCTCAATGTCTTTTAATAGTTTTTTTTTTAATAGATATTTTAAGAAAATTCCTCATGTAATTTAGGTATAGGGCAGGGAACATGATTAAGTGCATTAATTTTCTTTTTCATTTTTTTGTTTAGAATTAATCATACTTAATTGACAGTTCGAAACTAGCAATTACAAATTACAAAGCTAGTAATTACTTTTTTTTTTTGAAGAGTTTAGTATGTTCATTGTGTTTTCACAGTGTCCATTCCACTAAACTCTGACCCTACACGCTTAAAGTTACTGTGGTTTTGCGTGTGATCTTACTACAAAGGCATGTGCACGCACAAATCCAAACACATAATTTGCTTTTCCTCTGGTACTCACCTGATCATATAATGACTCTCTATCCGCACTTCACTATGTGTGTGGGAGGAAAGAGCTTCTCTCTCCACTACACATGCATTTTCTTCTATGCCCATGTTTGTTATCTTGCCTGTTCTGCTTCTTGAGTGATGTCGGAGGCAAGGAGAGAGAGAGGAGAGGTGGGGATTAATACACATATATACTGTATGTATGGCAGTGGCAATGGCAGTGTTCTGCCTATGGACGATAATCCCTCTTGCTTTTGTTCCTGCAGTCCCTTGAGATGAACAGAGCCGCTGCTAATGCATCACTGTACTGAAGAAAAGCCCTGCACAATCTCATTAGACTGTCATTGCTGAATATACTGGTATTAGACTCACTTATTTTCCTTGTACAAAACACAGGTGCCTTATTTGGACAGGAAGGAGAGGCATAAAGAATAGAACATTTTGTGCTTGTTGCAGCATTATGGTTGTATAGTAAGAAGAGAAAATGTGTATTTTTGTGTGCGTGTGTATGTTTTATGTTTTGGGGTAAAGCAGAGCATTGTGAGCAGAATGGCACAGAAGGGAGTGAAGGGGTGGGGCCTTTTTGCGCCCCCATTCATATTATGCAAATAGCTCTGAGTCGGTGTGCGTCTGATTGGCTGGCTGGATGTGTTGCTGGCTGATAGGACAGATAAAGCAGCATTCAGCAGTGAGGCGCTGGGAAGAGGAGGAGGAGAGCTTACAAGAAACAAGAGAGCGATAAACGGAAGATACAGAAGGCTTCTATGTTCAGCACAAGCAAAGAAAAGAGATACAGCTATTTTATTCCTTTAACCACCTCCATGTGCACTGATAGAAGGCAGTACAAGCGGAAGATTTAAATGACAAGATTGAATGTGGCTGAATTGTGACTCTGCCGTTGCAGCCCCTCCGGTAGGCAGCCCATTCACAAACAGCGGACCGCTTCAAGCGCTTTGACGGGAGAAGATGAGGAGATTCTGAGTGACACTCTTCGTGCATGGAATTTTCATCTTGTCCCCCGACCTCATCCGTTTTCGGGAGACCAATCTTGGCTGTAGTCCAGTTCATCAGGCTGAGCTGAGGAAGCTGAATAAAGCAGGGGAGATATGCGAAGAAAAAGCAGACAAGCAATCAGTGTGAGTGCAGCGTCTGTTTGCACCTGCCACTGAAAAGACGGCTCTGCCAGCACGGCTTTTGTCATTCGCCTGCCTTCCTGGCGAATGAGAGACGGAGGCCTCTCGGCCGAGGGGAATGGAATCCAGCCATGCGGCTCTGACTGGAGTTGTTGTTTGCCTTGTGCTGTCAGTGGGCAGCCAGTGCCTGCGTTCTCCTGCTGCTGCTACTGACTGTTTCTAGATTATTCAAGAGTGTAGGCTGAAAATATTCTCTGCTTGCTTCCGCCCTTCCACTTTTAGCCACTCTCGATCTGAAGCAAGTGATAAACAACTTACTTGATCACTTGAATGAACCTACTGGGTAAATGGATGCACTGGGGGGTTAAACTTTATTTGGTCGGTTTAATGCAGTCCATTGCAACTTAGACTGATTCTGCATCTCTGGAGGACTGCGCTGCCCTGAATATTTTTCTATTTTCATCCCCTGAGGTGCCATTTTTATCATTAACTTTCCACCGTTTATGCAGAGGCTGTAGTTTCCATAGAAATGAAGATATCTGGGAATCTCTGGGGACTGAGTGTGTCGGAGTGAGGTAAAGGAGAGGCACAGGAAAAGAACTTGGTTGTGATTCCTTAAGCCTGGGGTGAAAAGATGTTTTGATGAGAGTGGCGGTCGTCTGTGCTGAATGGATGAATGAAGGAAGAGTTTCAGGGAGACGCATATTTTCCAGCCATTCCTCATTCCAAGGAAGCGAAGATACCGAGAGATACAGAGGCACTGTTCTGAAAGCTATCCTTTCTCTGAACCGCCTGAAGCAAACAGTGAACGGGGAACAAGAATGTTGAGCCATGTGCTGAAATGCCCTCCTGCTGTCAGTTGACTTGCTAAGTGTCCTCAATTTGAACTGTGTTCTTTAAATTTTTCAATTTTTGGAATACCTGTTAAAAATCTATACTAGGACATTGTTGTTTTCATGAGTGCCTGCCACTTTTAGGTGAGAAAAGTTACAAGCAAGGCATTGTAGTCATTTGCTAATCTTATAGGATGATCGCATCTGTTTTTTGCTGTGGATGAGCATGACATCAGCAAAGATCGAATTCCCAGTACTGATAGCCAAAGCCGGGTCTCTGACGGATCATTTGTGACTCATGGAATTCTGATAAATCTTGGGTAGAATACTTTATCCTTGATTAGGAAAGTAGGACAACTTCACTGAAGTTGGGATCAGATACAAGACAATACAATGGATGACTCCAGTATATTAAGGAGGAGAGGCCTTCAGGTAAGGATGAATGATGCATCTAACATAATCAGAAGGTTTTGCTTCAGTTTACTCCAGTTTAAACTGTCCGACTAGTCACATTTCATCCTTTCAATTTGCATCCTTTCTTAGTCTTCACTGTTGCTGTGATGTGTCAGCACATTCATACATTTTAAGCACTGCAGAAAGCAAGAAAACTCTGCCTTGGGATCAAATTATCCAGTTTTGTCAAGCAGTGTGAACCTTTCGAATGTGTCTCGGTGATAACAGATTGCCGTGCTCGGGGGGTGGGGGTGGGGGTGGGTTCAAATTAATTCAGGGCCAAATTCAGCATTTTTTTCCTTCTCGTATCTGTTGGTCTGTCTCATTTGCTTACTAGCTTTCCTATTTGAATTACAGGAACTGTGTCAATAGTCATCATCATGACTCAGTGTTTGAAATGGGTACAAACTTTTTGTTTGGGCAGCTGAACAAAGATTGAATCAGACTGAGTTAGAATGTGAACAGATAAAGTGATTTAGACTACCATTAATGCTAGAAATGAGGAGCAGAAACCATATCTAGATCTACTGTAGTAAATCTCAAATCCCCCTCTTCATGGGGCCAAACTCAATTCTTTGTTGGGGCAGCTATCATGTACAGTAAATACCTCCCCCCACACTGTGTGACAAGAACAGCGTGAGGCATTCTGGCTTTGACTTGCCTGACACAACACAAACATGCTTGTGTATATATATATAGACACAAATTAACACTTAATGACCTGACACAGATGCTAAACTAGGGAGTGTAATCGCAAATATCAACAAATATATTCCTGGCTTTTTGAATGCCCACCTCTTTCCACTCTTCAGTCTTGTTTTTTTCTGTAATATTATAACAGTCAAAGAGTGTGTTGTGTAACTGCATTCACTGTCAATTCACTAGTTAACCCGAGTAGATGACGACTGCGCTGTTAAATTTGAGAACATTGCCACTTGATGTCAAGTACACTGTCAAGAGATATATAAGGTTGTTTTTCATATATTCAGTATCAACTCTAATTGAACTACAGCGTTATCAATGCAGTGCAGGATTCAGAAGCTATTTGATTGTGTAATTTAGCTCTTTGTCCGCAGGGTTTTTAGTGGGAAGATAAGATGTTGGTAAACAAGATGAAAAGAAAATTGACAATGTCCTGCTGTAATTCAGATAATATGTAATATGTAAAATGGAGCGGTGCAGGATTGCACTGAAGTGTCATTCACTGGAAAGGCATTTCGCTGTTGAAGTATTATTGTATCCAGGAGGTGTGTTGTTCCTGATGGTGTGCGTAATTTTGTGTTACAAGCATCAAGAGCAGCACGGGCACAGTTCGTTTCCATTCCGGGTAATAGTGGGGGTTTTAAGGCACTTTGCGGTTCTCAGTGCTGTCTTTTGTGCTAGGGTGTCTGTGCATTTGCCCGCTGGCTGTGAGGATGGATGTGGTTGAGCTGAACTCTGTGTTGTGTCTGTTCACTCAGCTGTGCAGTGGGGAGGTTTTGTCTCGGTCAATCCACTGTAGGGCTTTCTGGCTGCCAGAACCAGACAGTGAGATGAAGCAGCGGGCTTATTCTGCTATCTACTGTAACATCTCATTTAACTTCATATCCTGTTTCTACAACACTTTTTGTTGTAGTATGTCAGCAGAATCTGAACAACACCACTATAAACACATACACTACTGTTCAAAACATTTGGAATCAATAAGATGTTTTTGAAAGAAGTCTCTTATGCTCACCAAGTCTGTGCTCATTTATTTAACAATTACAGTAAAAACAGTAATATTTTGACATTTTATTACAATTTCAATTAAGATCTAAATATATTTTTTATGATTATATATACAGTAAAATAGATTTTTAGATATCATTTTATTTTTTTGTAACAATGTAAAAGTCTTTACTGTCAGATTTTATCAATTTAATGCATCCATGCTAAATTAAAGTATTAATTTTCTTTAAAAAAATTTCTGACCCCAAACTTTTGAATGGTACTTTATATTCACTTGGGGTCTTTTGAGATCCATATTTTTTACGAACATATTGACTAATTGCTGATGAATAGGTCATTATGGTTTTAAGCCACGCATCCCCTTAATGCTCTAAAGTGGTCTGGGCAGTTAGTCACATGGGGACCAAGCCCAATATTGCTGGCCAGTACGAGATGCAGCGCCCTGGAAAGCCACATTTGGCAGTGTTTATGGGAAGAGGTTAAAGGCTGAGGGGGAGACTAAATCTCTGTAATGCTTCTGAGTGGTCTCCTGAGGCCCAGGCCTGTTTAATGCTTTTTCCTCAATGTCAGTGGTCATCCACATGCTCCTGACAATCAAACACTCTTTGGTCACAGCTTTAAATTGTTCGTTAGGCACTAAGACATGGCGTGACGGCCCTAATCAAATTGTTTTATTTGTTAATGAATCAGAATAAACTATGTTTCTGACAAGTAATGTAGCTTAGGTGTAGGCTGTTTGCTTAACGATGTAGCAACTTGTCACATTAATTTGGAATATGGAGTCACAGGTGGTCAGTTATTATAATTTTAGTGCTTCAAAAACAATTCATGTTAGATAAACATTGGCTTTGTAGTGCATTGGCATATTGATTTTAAACTCTCTACACCCAATGTATTTGATCAAAGTGTATCACAATGTTTAGTGTATCTTTAGGTAGTTGATGATATCCAGCCCTAAAATATATAAACTGTATTGTGTAAAAGTGTATTGAATTTTACATTTTAAAATGGTAATGCAAAACTAAATGATGTTTTTTTGTTGCCAGAAACCTTGACTAGCAAGAAATAGCATTAAAGTTAACCTGAAAGTAAATAAATAAATAAAAATATATCAGGGCTCCAAACAAAAAAATCGAGTAAGAAAAAGTTTTAGGCACCAATTTTTTTTTAGGTGCCACAGAATAAACGTTTTATTTATTTTATTATTATTTTTTAACATTTAACAACCATACTTTCATGTGATTATGTCTCATCTTTTCTTGAATTTATCAGCATTTTAATCGATCTTGTAGATGACCTGGGAACTAAGGTTCAAGGTTAAGGTTAAAGTGGGAACTAAACGTCTTTTCCAACTTGAAATATATAGTCACAAAGAATTGTTCATGACACAGAATCTGTACAAATATCATGGACCAATACAAGCATCACTTGGACACTGAGTGTAGTTTGGGCTCCTCCTCAGTGCATCCTATAAGTGTTGTCTTATGTCTTTCACACATTCAGTCTGTTTTTCTTCATTAGTAAAATGCAATTTTGTAGGAGGAGTTGAATCATGTAGACTGTGAATCAAGTTTAGTAAAAATATTAACATCCAATAGCGCATAAATATAGCAAAATGCTCTTCTTTATAGTTATTTTTCTAGCTGACTGATGAGCTTATGGACACCGAATGGTTATTCTGAGGTAAATGTATTATTACGTTACAATGTTTACAAGCTTTTCACGTTTTTCGCAGTTTGATAACACTGAATGAGCTTTTACATGAGATATTTCAGTAAGTTGTACTGTTGGCTTTATTATAAAATAGGCTACGTTTTGATGTTAATTCATGTTCATTATGTACTTAGTAGTAAAGAGAAAGATATAATGGGTTCACTTGCCGCTTGAACTGAGGCGCTAAAGCAATCGCGCCTGCCGCATTAAAGAGAGCCAAAACCGTATTTATTGTTTGAATTTTGTTATGAATTTGGCATAATTTTAAAGCTGATACTTTGTTTATTAAAAATTAACAAAGCTTTTTGCGATTAAGGGACGTCAAGTGTGCTTCAAATAATATGAAGTTCACGCATTAACAGAACACAGCATATAGACTAAGATCTTGATAAGAAGAAGCCATATTAGTAATGATTATAAACGAGAATTGTTAACGATATTGCCAATATCCACACAGCTGACAGCTTTACCTGTTGTAGTTTGTTCAAGTTGTGCACTTTTACTTGTACGTCTCCGTCATTTCGATCTCTCTTGCGCTGCACAACTGAGCTGCGTTTATCAGGTGTGCTGCAGAGATGAGAACTGTTTGAAACTCTTTTTTCCACTAAAACTTTGATGCGCATTGTCTCAGTTTAAAGGGGCGGTTCATTGCGATTTCACTTTTTTAACGTTAGTTAGTGTGTAATGTTGCTGTTTGAGCATAAACAATATCTGCAAAGTTACAAAGCTGAAAGTTCAATGCAAATGTAGATATCGTCTTTTAAAATTCTGGCAGTTTAATACTTACAAAAACGGCTGGTAGGGACTACAACGAGTTACTTCCCGGCCCATCGGCTATTTCTGAGGGTGGGGCTTCATAAAAGCAGGAAATTGATCAGCGCGTTTCTCAGAGAAGGGACAGAGCGGTGTGGAATAAAGGTAAATGATGTGAAAAATAATGCGTTTTTAAAAAAAACGAGGCATTAACACGTGTTAGACTGCACCCCATAAACACAATCAAGCCTAGAAAAAGACCACTGAACCACCCCTTTAATACGTGAACATAGAAAATTATGCGATCGCAAAACAATCAGGAAAAAAGGCATTACATGCAAATTTTTAAGTCATAACATGTAAATATATATAGTCGCCAGTGGCGACCTCAGCCAAAACTTCACTCGCAAATTAATATTTCTGGTCGCAAATGCGACCGTTTTAGATGCAGTCTGGAACCCTGTATATGATATAACCTTTAAACACTTTGCAGCCTTAAATCCTTATTTAAAAACATGAAAGTTTATTACTTCGGTCATTTATAAAAGTTAAGTAGAGTTTGTCCTGTTACATCATTTCAGGTTTTGTGCTCTTTTATTCCTTTTATTCCTTCTTTAGAAATACTTCTTTACAAAGTATGAACATGTCTGTCCATCCAGCTTATATCTCAGTTCCAAGGATTAGAAGTAGAATTTAATTTGAAGTGAAATAAAGAATCTTTTTTTTTGTTTTGTTTGTTTGTTTGTTTGTTTGTTTGTGAGAGGTGGTAGCTAGTTAAGCTGTGTTTGCTCTTCAGTCTTATCTGTGGTGATGTTAGAATTGATTTTTGCTCATGATTACTATTCATAGGACTTCAGTTTTGCATGTTACATGCTCTGATGTGACACAACACACTAATAGATGCCCCAATATAGCTTGGAATGTGTTGTTAAGATTAGAGCCCGACCGATATGTAATGTGTTCCACCTACGGGGCATGTTGTCACATTTCACTTCCATTTTTATACATTATACACTGTAATTATGCAACAAAGTGACATATTTGTACTAGACAAGTGTAAAATTACCGTGGATAAAACAATATATATATATTGAACCCCATGTGGATTTACACAAACTGAGAAAGTCAAACAGTGTTACTTTGTGCCCCGCTCTCCTCTACCTCTGTAAATAAATACAATATAAATTCACGTCTCGCGCACTTTAATGCCCTTTGAATGTAACGTGTACGTTCCCTTGGAACTGGAATCATGGCGGAATATCATGTGAAGTCCACTTCGCAGGGCACTTACGGTCGAATAAGACAACGC